>NW_005841862.1:2659597-2681420 GCF_000455745.1 Alligator sinensis | reverse complement strand
ATGTGGTGGCCGACCGGCTGCCGGGCCCTGGCCAGTAGCCTGGAACGTCAGGTGGGTACTTTTGACCGATGGAGCGGAATTAGGCACAGATGCGTATTGGTAACAAATAGATTGTTTACTTATGCCACTGATGTATGAGCACAGGCAGAGTTGACTGGCTTAGTTGCAGTTACAAACGAGTTACAAAGACTCTCTTAAAAACGCGAGAGAATCGGGACGAAGTTTTCGTAATCGGCTTACTGCGGTACCGGAGTTGGGGGTACGTCGGGGAGGTCGGTGACGGGGAGTCGTTGGTGGGTGATCAGTCCGCCAGGTTCACTCCGTGATGTGCGTCGAGTTCTCCAACGTGGGCGGAAACTGCTTTAACTTTTATATGACTAACAAGCCAATTACTAGTCACCAAATATGAATAATTTGGAACCGGCCAATGGTGGTGTGCGTGTTTGCATAAAGTTGGCGGGAACTTTTTCTAAGCTGTAATTTTCCATTACAGTGGCATATAGTTATTGGGTTCTGACATAGCGGAATTTTCCACTGTGCCATAGCATTCAGAATAATTGACAGCGGGGTTTTCCACTGTGGCGGGAGATTCCACTGTGCCATAGGCATACAGCTACTGGGTTCTGACAGGATTCAGAGTGATGTAGACAAATTGGAGGATTGGGCCAAAATGAATCGCATGATGTTCAGCAAGGACAAGTGTAAAGTCCTGCACTTAGGACAGAACAATCCCATACACTGATACAGGCTGGGGGTTACTGGCTGGGCAGCAGCTCTGCAGAAAAGGACCTGGGGGTTTTACAGTGGACAATAAGCTGAATATGAGCCAGCAGTGTTCTCTTGTTGCCAAGAAGGCTAACGGCATATTGGGCTGCATTGGTAGGTGTGTTGCCAGTAGGTCAATCAAAGTGATTATTCCCCTCTTTTCAGCACTGATGAGGCCACCTCTGGAATACTGTGTTCAGTTTTGGGCCCCCCACTACAGAAAGGATGTGGACAAGTTGGAGAGGGTACAGTGGAGGGTGACAAGAATGGTGAGGGGGCTGGGGGACATGACTTGTGAGGAAAGACTGAGGGAACTAGGCTTATTTAGTCTGAAGAGGAGACTGAGAGGGGACTTAATAAAAGCCTTCAACTAACTGAAGGATGGGTCAAAAGAGGATGGGGTTGAACTTTTCTAAGTGGTGGCAGATGACAGAACAAGGAGCAACAGTCCCAAGTTGCAGCAAGGGAAGTTTAGGTTAGATATTAGGAAGAATTTACTCACTAGGAGGGCAGTTAAACACTGGAACAGGTTACCCAGAGAGGTGGTGGAAGCTCCATCCTTGGAGGTTTTTAAGACCTGGCTAGACAAAGCCTTGGCTGGGATGATCTAGTTGGGGATGGTTCTGCTTTGAGCAGGGGGTTGGACTAGATGACTTCCTGAGGTCCTTTCCAATCCTAAATTTCTATAATTCTTTGACACCAGGGCTCAGCTTGGCTTTCTGTTTTTGCCATGAGATACAAGGACAAACCAGTGCTTACATTTGATGTAAGGCAGGAGTCCTCAACTCCTGGCCTATGGGCCAAATCTGGCTGTAGAGCCATGTCATCCAGCCTGCAGGGCTGCCCAAGGGTCAGGAAATTTGCCAGTGGGGGACTGGTGGCAGTTAATATTGTCACCCCTCCCCTGCTGCTAAATTCCTAAGCCCCAGTGCTGTGTCAGGACCAGGCCACATCTGCTCCCTCTGCCCCCCATTGCAGCTGGATTAGACTGAGCGGCACCCTGTCCCACACTGTACATCTGGATCAGGCCCACCAGCAGGATCCAGCCAGCAGAGGGACCAGGCACTGCTCATCCAGCCCACGGGGCAAAAAGTTTGAGCACCACTGATGTAAGGAGTCAAACCAGGGATAGCAAGATCTTTTGTTTTTCTTTTACGTGGTTTTCCTTTCCTAGCGACCGCTAGTTCAGAGACATTTCAGGATGCTGAAAGCAGTGCCAAGGCATCAGTGCTAGCATTTATTGTTTCAGCATCTTTGAAATCAGATTTCTTTTAATAATGCCTTATGGGAATGGGATCATATTAACGACCACTGAAGTCAATGGGGCCAAGATTTCACTCAGGTTACTCACTCTTTCTGTTGTATTCATATTCTATTAGGAATAAAAAAGAGCTACATCTGACTTTAGGGCCTATTCCATTATCTTTTGGCTTCTCGGTATTTGATTATAGCTTTTTTCCCCCTCTTTCTTAGGCATTTTGTCATCTTTGATTCCCATTTTGCAATCTAATGTATTTATAGGAGCCTTTCTTCTGGGCAGTCTGGCATAAAAGTAGGGAAGTTCAGAGTCCAGCTGACAGCTTCTCCATTCTGCAAGTAAATGCACTTTGGGAGAAAATAAACCTTTATTGTATTTTCCAAAGATCAAATGTCTTACTTCAGCATCCTTGCTAGTTACTAAAGATGGTTCAAAAGTGAATATTAGCAACAATCTTTTTAAAGCATTGCCATTATTTCATTAGTTTTATAAATACAATTATATTTTGCCTTAATTTTTTGTGTACTTTTTTTCTAAAAAATCAACACCATTTTGGGGAGAGGGGGGAAATCCCAATTTTTTTTTTAAAAAGGCCCAGTTTCATGTTCTAGTTGTCTCTTCCATTTCAAGGACTGAATTCTTCAGATGCCAGTTGTTATCTACACAACTGTTGCTTTTTGCAAGCAAAGGTCAGGTGAGGTCAATATTTAGATGAGACTTTCAGTGAATACCAGATGCTATTTGTGTGGGCTATGACTTGCAGGTTATGCTTCTAAAATTTTTGTTGTGGAAGTCAAACAACTGCATTGCTTGACTATTGCTATAGCAGAATTGTGATCATAAATTTACAAAGAGCGGTGCTGATCAAAGGTATCACAAAAATCAGTAAGTTTCTAGGTATGTGGTTTTATTTCAGCCTGATTGGTACTCGATAAACTAGGGGCCCGAGGCCTCTGACGCTGTCTTGCTAAGGCTTCAGGAAAATCATGGACTCAACATTGCCTCAGCTTCTAGCAGGCTTCCTTCCACCTTTATCCCCTTCACCTTTATTTAACGAGGTCTCTGCTTCTAACCCCATTCCTCCCTTCCCTCTTCTCTCCCAGAAGATAGAACCAGGCTTGATTAGGCTGCCAAACATAAATGAGCAGGGAGTTGAAAGGCTCTTGGAGATCACACCTAGAGAATGATCAGTGACATCTTCCAGGAAGGTTAGAATGGAAGACAGATTTAGCAATAAGGGGACAACTAATTGGCACACATACCAAAATAGTGAAATAGGGCCACCTGCGTGGGCAGGCATTTGTGTGATAACTGGTAATTGTTTTTTTATGCAATTACTAGAATTTGGTTGGTTTCTACAATTGAGTTCGGGTCTGGGAGTGGCAAAAGACGCATGGGTGTAAGCCCATTATGCCCCCGTACCTCGAAGACCCAGCAGCTGCAGCAGACCCTGCCTGACCCCCAGCAGAGCCAGAGGTGAGCGGGGCCCATGGTGGGAGGGACTAGCCAGCTCTAGGGAGGCGGCTGAGAAGAGCCAAGGAGGGGTTCGTGCCGCTCCAGCTCCTACTTGGCCCAGCTCACCAGGGAGCCACGCAACCAGAACATGCAAACGTGTGCTTGTCTCCCCGGCATGCGAGTTAGCATAGGGGTTTGCGCAGGAGGGCGAGCAGGTGAGCATGAGGCTCCAGGCATTGAGCCATAGCCAAGGGTCTGAACAGTAGTAGCCAGACTACTACAAGGACCCTGGCGAGTGGGGAGCCCATGGTTCTAGCCTATACCCAAATGGAGCCTGTGGTCCCTGCCCCCACCCGGGTGAGATCCTCAGCCCTGGCCTCCACTCAGATGGAGCCCCTAGCTCCATGTGGAGGCTACCTAGCAAAACTGCAGGCAGCTGGGTTTGGGGGCACTGATACCTCCCTTTGTGGGGTGTGCCCTGGAGTGCCAGATTAGGGAACTCCAGGCAATGGTTCAGCGGCTGCACTCCATTAGAGATATGGAGCAGGAGCTGGACTCTTACTTTTAGGTTTTCCACCTGATGGCTGATGACAGCGTGGTGGAACCAAGGAACCACCATGAAGTCCAGTCTGGGCTTGCTTGGATGATGGTTGTCTCAGGCCCAAAGAGGCACAGCACCAGGGTTACCACTCTCCTGGAGCTGCACTGCCATTTTGCACCTCTCACATCAACTGAGCCAGCCATACTGCCGGCCTCCAGCATGTGAGGAAGGAGGGCCACCAGCACCTGTGCCCAGAAGAAGGCGCAGAGTTATCGTGATGGGTGACTCCCTCCTTAGGGGGACAGAGGGAGCAATCTATCGCCCTGACCCCTTAGCCCATGAGGTTGTCTGCCTCTCTGGAGCTCATGTCCGGGATGTGAAGGAGAGGATCCCCAAATTTGTCTGGCCCTCTGACCACCATCCCATGCTACTCATCCACATGGACACAAATAATATGGCACAGAGCAGTCTGAGCTGGGTCATGTGTGACTATGGGGCTCTGGGGGCTGGGCTCAGGGGTCTGGGGGCACAGAGAGTTTTTTCATCAATCCTCCCAGTCACAGGTCATGGGCTCCAGAGGGAAAGGTGCATCAGTGAGGTGAATAGAAGACTCTGGCAATGGTGCCATCATGAGGGGTTTGGCTTCTTTGACCACGGTCCGCACTTCAGAGAGAGTGGACTATTGGGAAGGGATGGCCTCCACCTCATCTGGAAGGGGAAGAAGCTCTTCTCAGCCCCAAATGACTGACCTTCTTGACAGGGCTTTAAACTAAGACCGCTGGGGGATGGGCAGTCTATTAACAGTTCTAGCCTAGGTCATGTCAGCTGCATTACCAATAACTTGGGCAGCCCAAGGGAACGTGCTCTGATGACAGCCTCACTGCATAGGGAAGCATGGGGTTTCTCATGGCAGACTCAACTGCCTACACACAAATGCCAGGAGCCTGGGAAACTAGCAAGAGAAACTGGCCCTTCTTTATGTGAAAATGACTATGACCTTGTAGGGATAACAGAGACCTGGTAAAACTGTACCAGTGATTGGTTGGTTGCTTTGGAGGGTTATACCTTGTACAGAAGAGACAGTCTTGGGAAGAGGGGTGGTTGTGCTGCTCTCTACATCAAGGATCAGTTCATTTCCTTGCAAATTGAGTTTTCTAACCAGGAAGGGCATCTTGAGACCATCTGGGTCAAAATACAGGGAGAACATTGGGAGGGTGACATACTTGTAGGAGTCTACTATAGACCTCCCCACCAAGAGGAAGAACTTGATTGGGAATTCAATAGGGAACTGGTCGAGGCCACATGCTCTCAGTGCATGATCATCATGGGGGACTTCAACTTTCTTGACATCTCTTAGGATGAGCACACAGCCAAATCAGACAGGTCATGCAGTTTTCTTGCTTGCATTGATGATCCAGGAAGTCTGTGGGCCAGCTAGGGGAGAGGCATTGCTGGATCTGGTCCTGGCCAAAGGGGAGGACCTGGTGAGCAGTCTGAGGATTGAGGGCAAGCTTGGTGACAGCGACCATGATTTGGTTACTTTCTCAGTTCACTGAAGAGCAGGCAAATCCCTTAACTTTGGGAAGGTTGACTTTTGCAAACTCAGAGATTTGGTAAGTCAGGCAATTAGAGGCCATACCCCTCTAGATAAGGGAGTACATGAGGAATGGTCATTTCTCAAGAACATAATCTTTGAGGCACAGGGGAAAGTCATTCCATTTCTCAAGAAATGTAATCAACGGGCAACAAAGCCCCTTTGGCTGAACAAGGAACTGTTGGACCTCATTAAACTCAAAAGAGAAGCCTACTCCAGTTGGAAAATGGAAAGCATCACCAAAGAGGACTGCTCAGCACTCACCTGCACCTGTAGGGAGCGGTCCAGAAAAGTCAAGGCACAAACCGAACTCAGGCTAGCTTCAGGGATCAAGGACAACAAAAAGTCCTTCTTCACAAATGTGGAAAGTCAAAAAAAGAACAAAGATAGCATTAGGCCCCTGTAGGATCAAACGGGGCAGCTGACATCCAATACCAAAGAAAAGACCAATCTCCTAAATGACTTTTTTGCATCAGTTTTTCACCCTCCCAAGGGGATTACACTGTCAAAAAGCACATGAACCAGTCTGGGAGCAAGTGGCGGGTCCAAAATTGATGTGGATCAAGTGAAGGAACACCTTGAGAATCTGGACATTCACAAGTCTGGGGGCCCAGACGGAATGCACCTGAGAATCTTGAAAGAGCTGGCAGACATCATTGCACTCCACTTGGCAAAGATATTTGAAAATTTGTGGCACTCAGGCAAGGTCCCTGAAGACTGGAAAAGGGCCAACATGGTCCCTATCTACAAGAAAGGGAGGAGGGATGACCTGGGGAATTATAGACCAATCAGTCTGATGTCCATCCCTGGAAAAATCCTGGAGAAAATTGTCAAGGGATCCACCAACGCCAGAGTAACAGAAGACAAGCTTCTGAGGGCCAACACAGCTTTGTGACTGGTAGGTCTTGCCTGACCAACCTCATCTCTTTCTATGACCGGATCACATGAGTCCTGGACAGGGGAGATGATGTGGATGTCATATACCTGGATTTCAAGACAGTCTTTAACCTAGTTCTCCATGATGTCCTCATGGCTAAGCTGGGGAACTGTGGCCTTGATAATCTTACAGTCTGATGGCTAGGTGGTCGGCTACGGGGTCGGTCCCAAAGATCACTAGTTGATGGGAGCAAATCAGTGTGGTGCAGGGCGACCAGTGGAGTCCTTCAGGGCTTGGTACTTGGGCCAGTATTCTTTAACACGTTCATTAACAATCTGGAGTTGGGAGTCAGATGCGAACTGGCAAAGTTCATGGATGACACTGAATTATGGGGGAGGGTGGTCACACTGCAGGACAGGCTGGGGATACAGGCCAACTTGGACATGCTCTCAAGGTGGGCTGACCAAAACCAGATGACCTTTAATATTGAGAAGTATAAAGTGCTGCACCTCAGTAGGAAGAACCCTCAACACACTTACAAGCTCGGCAGTGCTATGCTCACTAGCACTATGACCGAAAGAGGCTTGGGGGTCCTGACTGACCACAAGATGAATATGAGTCACCAATGCAATGCTGTGGCTGGCAAAGCAAACCAAATTCTGGTGTGCATCTACCGATGCATCTCAAGCAAAACCAGGGATGTCATCCTCCTGCTTTACTCAGCCTTGGTGAGGCCGCAGCTGGAGTGCCGCATCCAGTTTTGGGACCCCCACTTCAGGAGGGATGTGGAAAAGCTTGAGAGAGTCCAGAGGACAGCCACTCGTATGATCCAAGGCCTAGAGGACAGGCCATATGAGGAGAGGCTGAGGGATTTGGGACTCTTCAGTCTGGAAAACAGAAGACTCAGGGGGGTCTTGGTGGCAGCCTACAGTTATATAAGAGGGGTACATTAGGACCTGGGAGAACAGCTGTTCACCAGAGCTCCCCAAGGAATAACAAGGTCTAATGGCCATAAACTCCAGGAAGTCTGATTTAGACTAGATATAAGAAAAAAGTTATTTACGGTGCGACTGTCCAAGGTCTGGAACATACTTCCCCCAGAAGTGGTGCAAGCACCTCCTCTGGACTCTTTCAAAAAAACATCTGGATATTTTTCTTGCTGGGATCACTTAATCCCAGCTGACTTCCTGCCCATGGCAGGGGGGCTGGACTCAATGATCTCATGAGGTCCTTTCCAGCCCCTAAAGTCTATGAATCTATGAATTATTTGAGGGATAACCAAGTTATAGAAGATATATTTTGGATGTCCACGGTTTCCCTTGGCCAGCTGATCTCACCAGCTGACTAACAGCAAATAAAGGCTTTCTAGTTATATACACTGGGTGTGTCTACATGAGATGCTTACTGCACAGTAGCTTAATAACACAGTGCAGTAGCATGCCAGCTAAAACCCATACTAATACGCTACTTTGCAGTGTTATCAGGCTACTGCACACAGTTATTGTCACAAAAAACATGTGAGGGCACTACTGCACAGTACCTGTAGTTACTGTTCATTTAGTTAATACTTCTTTAAGCAAGTACTAAACTAAATGTAGAGTAACTACTGTGCATTAATGAATATGTAGACATACTCACCGTGTTGTTTCTTTACATTTAATAAGTACTATGTATAGTAAACCAGGCTCAAAACCAAACTGTGAGGGACTAGGGTCCAGACAACCCAGCTGCTTAAAACAATTGGTACAAGTCAGCCATTTATTCAGACTTTCTTCAGGTAAGTCTACCCCCAAATCATTACAAAGCTAAACAATGTGGTTTATTTTCCCCCTTTCATCAAAACAGAATGGTGAAAAGTAAAACCAGACAAAAAATAAAAATGTGAAATATTCCAAACAGTTTTTAAAGCATTTTAACTGAATTGTTAATCCTTTTTGTTATGGTTTTCTAATTGTTTATATAAGACAATTTTAGAAATGATTGTACGTCACATGAGCAGATCTGTATGAAAAAGTATTTTAAAAAGTTAAAACGCTATGAAAAACCCCTGTTTGTAAATGGAAAACAATTTTGAAGTCCTTAAAATGTCCAAAACTCCCAAATGCCTTTTCCTTGAATACAGGATAGTTTTCAAAGGAAAAGTGTTGACTCCCTCCAGTGGAAAGGTTACTGTTTTTATATCCCTCTCGTTTTCCACTGTGCTTTGCAGGGATCTAATGTAATCCCCTGGTCACTAGGTGGTCTGTCCCTGAAATGGGAAGAATATGGGTCTATTAGAGCCTCTAGCTACATACAGAATGTGGCTTGAATTTTCTTAGTCTTATAATAGCTACTTTTGAAATAGGAAGTGAGACAACTTTTATTTTTGCCAGGGGAGGGAGGGAGTAGGCTAAGATGATGGACATGTGGGAAGTTTTATGTATTTCAGGTGACAACCCTCTTCCCCAGGGGGGCTAGGGCCCTCCGGCCCCACGTGCTTGGTACCTCTGGAGGTAAGGGTTCATAGATTCATAGATGTTAGGGTTGGAAGGGACCTCAATAGATCATCGAGTCCAGGAAAGAGGGCTGGGTCTAGATGACCCCAGCTAGATACTCATATAACCTCCTCTTGAAGACCCCCAGGGTAGGGGAGAGCAATGTATTTAGTTAATTTATTATTTATATAAAATTATATATTTATTAAATATATAATTTTATTATTTATATAAAATTATATATAATATTAAATTATAGAGCAGGCAAATCCCTTAACTTTGGGAAGGTTGACTTTTGCAAACTCAGAGATTTGGTAAGTCAGGCAATTAGAGGCCATACCCCTCTAGATAAGGGAGTACATGAGGAATGGTCATTTCTCAAGAACATAATCTTTGAGGCACAGGGGAAAGTCATTCCATTTCTCAAGAAATGTAATCAACGGGCAACAAAGCCCCTTTGGCTGAACAAGGAACTGTTGGACCTCATTAAACTCAAAAGAGAAGCCTACTCCAGTTGGAAAATGGAAAGCATCACCAAAGAGGACTGCTCAGCACTCACCTGCACCTGTAGGGAGCGGTCCAGAAAAGTCAAGGCACAAACCGAACTCAGGCTAGCTTCAGGGATCAAGGACAACAAAAAGTCCTTCTTCACAAATGTGGAAAGTCAAAAAAAGAACAAAGATAGCATTAGGCCCCTGTAGGATCAAACGGGGCAGCTGACATCCAATACCAAAGAAAAGACCAATCTCCTAAATGACTTTTTTGCATCAGTTTTTCACCCTCCCAAGGGGATTACACTGTCAAAAAGCACATGAACCAGTCTGGGAGCAAGTGGCGGGTCCAAAATTGATGTGGATCAAGTGAAGGAACACCTTGAGAATCTGGACATTCACAAGTCTGGGGGCCCAGACGGAATGCACCTGAGAATCTTGAAAGAGCTGGCAGACATCATTGCACTCCACTTGGCAAAGATATTTGAAAATTTGTGGCACTCAGGCAAGGTCCCTGAAGACTGGAAAAGGGCCAACATGGTCCCTATCTACAAGAAAGGGAGGAGGGATGACCTGGGGAATTATAGACCAATCAGTCTGATGTCCATCCCTGGAAAAATCCTGGAGAAAATTGTCAAGGGATCCACCAACGCCAGAGTAACAGAAGACAAGCTTCTGAGGGCCAACACAGCTTTGTGACTGGTAGGTCTTGCCTGACCAACCTCATCTCTTTCTATGACCGGATCACATGAGTCCTGGACAGGGGAGATGATGTGGATGTCATATACCTGGATTTCAAGACAGTCTTTAACCTAGTTCTCCATGATGTCCTCATGGCTAAGCTGGGGAACTGTGGCCTTGATAATCTTACAGTCTGATGGCTAGGTGGTCGGCTACGGGGTCGGTCCCAAAGATCACTAGTTGATGGGAGCAAATCAGTGTGGTGCAGGGCGACCAGTGGAGTCCTTCAGGGCTTGGTACTTGGGCCAGTATTCTTTAACACGTTCATTAACAATCTGGAGTTGGGAGTCAGATGCGAACTGGCAAAGTTCATGGATGACACTGAATTATGGGGGAGGGTGGTCACACTGCAGGACAGGCTGGGGATACAGGCCAACTTGGACATGCTCTCAAGGTGGGCTGACCAAAACCAGATGACCTTTAATATTGAGAAGTATAAAGTGCTGCACCTCAGTAGGAAGAACCCTCAACACACTTACAAGCTCGGCAGTGCTATGCTCACTAGCACTATGACCGAAAGAGGCTTGGGGGTCCTGACTGACCACAAGATGAATATGAGTCACCAATGCAATGCTGTGGCTGGCAAAGCAAACCAAATTCTGGTGTGCATCTACCGATGCATCTCAAGCAAAACCAGGGATGTCATCCTCCTGCTTTACTCAGCCTTGGTGAGGCCGCAGCTGGAGTGCCGCATCCAGTTTTGGGACCCCCACTTCAGGAGGGATGTGGAAAAGCTTGAGAGAGTCCAGAGGACAGCCACTCGTATGATCCAAGGCCTAGAGGACAGGCCATATGAGGAGAGGCTGAGGGATTTGGGACTCTTCAGTCTGGAAAACAGAAGACTCAGGGGGGTCTTGGTGGCAGCCTACAGTTATATAAGAGGGGTACATTAGGACCTGGGAGAACAGCTGTTCACCAGAGCTCCCCAAGGAATAACAAGGTCTAATGGCCATAAACTCCAGGAAGTCTGATTTAGACTAGATATAAGAAAAAAGTTATTTACGGTGCGACTGTCCAAGGTCTGGAACATACTTCCCCCAGAAGTGGTGCAAGCACCTCCTCTGGACTCTTTCAAAAAAACATCTGGATATTTTTCTTGCTGGGATCACTTAATCCCAGCTGACTTCCTGCCCATGGCAGGGGGGCTGGACTCAATGATCTCATGAGGTCCTTTCCAGCCCCTAAAGTCTATGAATCTATGAATTATTTGAGGGATAACCAAGTTATAGAAGATATATTTTGGATGTCCACGGTTTCCCTTGGCCAGCTGATCTCACCAGCTGACTAACAGCAAATAAAGGCTTTCTAGTTATATACACTGGGTGTGTCTACATGAGATGCTTACTGCACAGTAGCTTAATAACACAGTGCAGTAGCATGCCAGCTAAAACCCATACTAATACGCTACTTTGCAGTGTTATCAGGCTACTGCACACAGTTATTGTCACAAAAAACATGTGAGGGCACTACTGCACAGTACCTGTAGTTACTGTTCATTTAGTTAATACTTCTTTAAGCAAGTACTAAACTAAATGTAGAGTAACTACTGTGCATTAATGAATATGTAGACATACTCACCGTGTTGTTTCTTTACATTTAATAAGTACTATGTATAGTAAACCAGGCTCAAAACCAAACTGTGAGGGACTAGGGTCCAGACAACCCAGCTGCTTAAAACAATTGGTACAAGTCAGCCATTTATTCAGACTTTCTTCAGGTAAGTCTACCCCCAAATCATTACAAAGCTAAACAATGTGGTTTATTTTCCCCCTTTCATCAAAACAGAATGGTGAAAAGTAAAACCAGACAAAAAATAAAAATGTGAAATATTCCAAACAGTTTTTAAAGCATTTTAACTGAATTGTTAATCCTTTTTGTTATGGTTTTCTAATTGTTTATATAAGACAATTTTAGAAATGATTGTACGTCACATGAGCAGATCTGTATGAAAAAGTATTTTAAAAAGTTAAAACGCTATGAAAAACCCCTGTTTGTAAATGGAAAACAATTTTGAAGTCCTTAAAATGTCCAAAACTCCCAAATGCCTTTTCCTTGAATACAGGATAGTTTTCAAAGGAAAAGTGTTGACTCCCTCCAGTGGAAAGGTTACTGTTTTTATATCCCTCTCGTTTTCCACTGTGCTTTGCAGGGATCTAATGTAATCCCCTGGTCACTAGGTGGTCTGTCCCTGAAATGGGAAGAATATGGGTCTATTAGAGCCTCTAGCTACATACAGAATGTGGCTTGAATTTTCTTAGTCTTATAATAGCTACTTTTGAAATAGGAAGTGAGACAACTTTTATTTTTGCCAGGGGAGGGAGGGAGTAGGCTAAGATGATGGACATGTGGGAAGTTTTATGTATTTCAGGTGACAACCCTCTTCCCCAGGGGGGCTAGGGCCCTCCGGCCCCACGTGCTTGGTACCTCTGGAGGTAAGGGTTCATAGATTCATAGATGTTAGGGTTGGAAGGGAATTGCTGGGTCTAGATGACCCCAGCTAGATACTCATATAACCTCCTCTTGAAGACCCCCAGGGTAGGGGAGAGCAATGTATTTAGTTAATTTATTATTTATATAAAATTATATATTTATTAAATATATAATTTTATTATTTATATAAAATTATATATAATATTAAATTATATATTTATATAATTTAGTATTATTTATTGAGTTTATTTAGTTAAACTCAGCTTTACACAGATGTAACTACTTTCTGTTAAAGTCAGGTCTATAAAGCCTTATGTCACACAGTGAATGTTTTTTTTCTTTGCTTTTTTCCTACCTACTTCCCCATTGTATTGGAAGGCATGTTTTCTCTTGTAGTGAACCTAGGTCATGGTAGGATGAGCAAGTCACAAGGTTTTGGAAATGAATGGTGATTCATGGCAAGTAATTTATTTCAGCATTTTGGGGACACAGTGGTAAAAAGGTTAAAACATCTTGCTGTGGGTACTGAAGTATGAACTGGAGTCTGGATATGGGCTGAAAGCTGCCCCCAGTCAACTCAGCTACAGATACTGTATATACCTGAATCCAAGATGAATCTGAATTTCAGGTAACCGCCAACGATTAGAATCTATACTTGGAAAATTTATAAAATTGTTATTGTCTGCCATGTATAGAATCTAATGATCAGAGGGGTGTCTTAAATTCCCCTCCCTCCACCACTGCAGAGGAGAAAGCAGTGGCAGGGGGAAGGCAGATGGGGAGGTGCTAGGGAGGCAGGGATGAGGAAGAGGGGTTAAGCAACCTCATCCTGTCCCTTGCTCCTGCTGCCTGTCCCCTCTACCCCTTGCCCCCAATGCCTGCACCCTGTGGCACCTGCCATTCCCTGGTGCCTGCCCCACAACCTGCCCTCCTGCTCTGCCTTTTCCCCACCCTCTGCTGCCTCACTTGCCCCCTCCACTGCTTCTGCTCCACTTCTAGCAGGGCCCTGACTCTGCTTCAGCCCAGGACACAGAGCCTGTGCTTGCTCTGACCCCAGCTTGGTGCAGTAGCAGCAGTGGCAGCTCTAGCCCTGGCTCTGGGGACCAGTTGAAGCTGCTGCCACAGTAAAACTATGACCAGGCCAGGCTGGGGATGGGGCAGCCACAAGCTGAGCTCTGTGTCCTAGGCTAGAGTGGGCCGGACCCCGCTGAAGTTGAAGGATAAGTGGGGGGAAAGGAGGGCAGACGGGGGCAGAGGCTGAGGGGGAGAGGGGAGATGGCAGCGGGGAGACTGGGGGCAGAGACAGTGGGGGTGAGGGAGGAGACAGTGGGAGGGGGCAGACAGGGGTGCAGAGAGAGCAGGGCCGGGGGGGGAAGGAGGAGCAGCCAGAAGCTGCTTCTGCAGCCCCAGTCCTGGGTCAGGGCCAGAGCCAAAGCCAGGGTCACAGCATTCACTTGATCCCCCTGCTGCCTTGTACTTGAATCCAGGATGAGGGGCTTTCCCCCAAACCTCACCTTGGATTTAAGTAATTATGGTAGTTACATGGGCATTGGGGCTAGTCAAAAGGGACTGACTGTGAATGCTAGCCATATCATGCTCTTGTTGGCTAGAGCAGGAAGCATGCCTTCACCAGTGGGCCTTCTAGACTCCGGCCAACCATGATTTACTACTTCAGGATATTTGAGGGAATAATGTATCCAAACGAAACCCAATCCTAATCCTACTAGGACACTGGGGCATATTCAGTATGAAGCATTAGAGACTAAAGAATAAAGTTTGGGAAGCAATGGGTTCAGAATGAGGCCTGGTAGGAAGTGCATATGATGGACAACATTCCCTATAGTAAGCAGAATTACAGAAATGAAAATGGCATATTAACAGACATCGAAAGGAGAGTTTCCTTTGTTTTGTTTGCGCTCCATAGATGTGCTAGTGAGCAGAGGGGTCAAGGGCTCAGCTGCTGCAGGTGGTCAGGGTCAGAGTACCTGAGGGGAGCTTGGGTCAGGTAACTGCTGCTTGTGCTGCAACTCTTTTTCTTTTCACATCTGTCAATCCACCACATTTTGGATTCATAAGGAAGTCTGAAATAACCACTTTTCTTTGGCAAAGATGGTTCTCTCTGGCTCGGAATGAATAATAGGTAAGGGTCACATTTGCTTGTACAGTCATTCTGAGTAATACAGATATAGGTCTTTTTTTTTTTAAACAGAACTATAGATAGGATTAGACAGGCAGGTTTGAGGTGGTTTTATATAGGTAAAGAGACAACCTGTAGCTGAGAAAAATCTCAGCCCTGCTTCTACTTAATTAGCTCACAGGGCCCTTTTGACCAGGGGCTTTGGAAGCTGCTGTCAAAACTACCAAAATGAATGTTGGCTACAGCAATAGGTTGTGCGTGCGCGCGCACACACACACACACACACACGTGTTGCATGTGGGTAACCATCAGCTAACTGAGCCCAGATGGCCTCAGTGTTGTGACAGACAATGCAGCACACAAAGCTAAGGTAGCTTTGTTTAAATGAGGTAAGCTTTGTTAAATGTTTATTATGATAATTTGCACCATGATAATACCTAGAGGTCTCAATGGAGACTGGGACCCATTGTGTTAGGTAGGATACTGTGAACCCCTGGAGGCAGGAACATTTTCAATTGGTAAAATAAGAGAAGAGCTATTTTCTCCATTTAACATATAGGAAACTGAGGCAAAGAGAGACTGGTCACATAGTGACACTGTAGTGTAGCAGTGTCAGAAACAACCCTGAGCCCAAGCCCAGAGGACCGTCCTTGCTATCTTTTAAGCTAAGAACACTTGGCTGTTCCTTTTGAATTGAATTTGACTATTTCTCTGGTGGCTGGAATATTAAGTTCCTTGAAATTTCCCTTTTTTTTTTTTTTTTTTTTTAGATAAACTGTCCTTGGTTTAATCATTGACTCACATGACTATACAGGTTCACTTCACTCCACTCTGAGTTGGTTTCTGTCATTTCCTTTCTGGTTTTTCCACCTGAAAACAAGAATCTGGTTTAAATTAATTCATGCAGAATTAAATAAATCCACTCATTGCATGTTGTCAATTGTAGTTTCACCTTCAGGGTCTGAGTAGGAAAAAGAAAATCCCTAAACAAACAAGGAAACTACCTTCCATGTATAAAATGAAGGTGTAAACTTCTATTGTAGGTGATGGACTGACGTGTTCTTTCATATTTACTTGTGGGACATTATCTCATAGGTTTCCAGAAAATATCTAGCATTGCTCAATACCAGTAAATCCATTTTCTTCCCTCCCCTTCCGGTTAATAGGCACCAATTAATAGTCAGAGTTGCGTAGGCAAGATATGCATATGTGTATGCATATATAAACAGCATATATAAGGAGGAACCTTTAATGCATTATCACCAGCAGAACAATTATTCTTTCTTGCAAGGAAGCAAAGTCACTCAAAAGAAGGTAGGACACTTACATTCGCTGGGAGGTTTAGAATGACTTGGTGCTAATAATCAGTGTCAGTCTGTGGCTGTATGTGTTCACAAGGATTAGGATTTTCTAAGGGATGAGAGGAATATAATTGTGTTGCTGCTTCATTGCCTTGTTGGGCTTGGATGAAGTTGCTTTATCAGATCAAATGGGTTATTCACAACACGTTGCTACTAGTTGTACTGTACACAGCAGCTGTGGCTATTCTTTTCTCTTTGAGGAATGTGGCACACTATTTTTATATGGGATTGGTACAAACAGGAGGAGAACTAGTGCAGCTGATGAGGGTAGATTGATTGCCAACTAGCTTGTATCAACTCATCTGTTCCACGTGTGGAAGGGCTCTGCCCACCAAACCCCTAGCAATGGGAGGGATTGCTTTTTTACTGATCTGGAGCTTGTGCAGCCTTCTGTTCCAGAGAGAATGTATGTTTTCAGGACAAGTTAGTTAGGCTACATTTGACCATAACTCATGGTGCAATTACCAGAAGATCCTACTGGCTTTACCAGGAACTGTGGATATCTGGCATCTTGGATCATTAAGACAGTTATTAAGGTGCCTAAATATGGATTTAGTTGCTTAACTGTAAGTACTGAAAGCCAGACCTACAGCAAGTGTAAATGGCTGAGCTGACATCCAGAGCTGAATGTTTCAATCTGAAAATTTCAGCCAACATAGTTAAGAGCTGCTGTATGAATTTCAGCATGTGGATCCCAAAGCACTGCAGGGTTTGGCCCGATATCATTCCTTAAGATCAGTGGAACTCTTGTTGCCAGATCTTTGCTGCTGCTTTGATAGACCATGTTTGTTACCCTTTGGGGCAAAGAGCATTTGGAGTGAAGATTTTAATATATGTGTGAGTTTTTAACTGAAGTACTTGACTTCCCACCACACACAATTATTTTCTTGTAATTCTTAATGAATGAGAGCCAAGTTTAGATGTTACTATATACCCAGAGATTTGCTTAGTCAAGAGTTGGATGTAGGCCCTGCAGTATGATTATTATGAGACTTCTTTAAAATATATGATTATGAGACTGCTCAGTCCTAACCAAGCATAAAAAATAAAATACTTAGTTTGGTTGCACTGTGAGGGTCCATAGTGACTAATTGATTTAGTTTTCATAGCTGATTTTCTGTGACAACAGTAGAACCCATATTCTTCAGAGAGTTAGGTTACTTAGATGTGGACTAGTCAGGGGTATGTATAGCCTCAGAAAACAGCCATCTGAAACTGATTGGAGAAGAACATTATGAAGTAAAAGTCCCAGCAAACAGCTGAGTGCCCGGTTCTGGATTCAGCACCCCTTGCAAATTAAAAACAATTGTAAACCATCCAGATATGAACATTTTGGGTTCTACTGTGCGCCCATGGCAGCATCATTTTCATAGATTCATAGATGTTAGAGGCTGGAAGGGACCTCTTGAGATCATCAGGTTCAGCCCCCCTGTGCTTGGGGAGGCTGGACCCCCAACATCTATTTGTTGATCTATCAACAACATTTAGCAGAGAAATATTTGTTACAGCACTAATAAGTAGCAACTTTGGGTCAGATCCGCAGCCCATGTTAAATCAGAGCATTCATTAAGCAGGGTTCATTAAGTGGGTGGAGCATGACTGATTTATGTGGGCTTAGCATCTACTTCTTCAGAACAACTTGCACCAGGATTTGAATAAATCCACTCACAGATAAGGAGTGAGACATTCAAAGTGTTAGTTTGTTCTAAGACTGGTTTTGCTGCATGCAAAGGATTTGCTTGTATATTGATTGCTTCTAGACCTCAAGATCAAGACAACTTCCGTGCATCTAGCAGTGTGAGAGGCCAGCTGACATCACATCTCTTAAACCATATTGGAGGTTCTTGAAGCAGATGACCAACTGCTTTCAGTAATAAATGTGCCAGAGAGAGCTGTGTAAAAAACATGGGTTTAGATCCATGCAGACTTACTCTTTCACTAATCCCAGGCTAAGTACAGACAGTCAAAAATTCCAAGGCTAAATCGATTCAATATTTGTAGGTTAGTCTAAGCTGCATAGGCAAACCCATAAGCAACCCATAAGTGAACAGACATTCACTTTTGATTCCAGAGTTGCAGCCACATGCCTGCAGTGGCCCAGGCCAAAAGCCGGGGGCACCAGAGCACACCTCCCTGCTCAGCTGGAACAGACAGTTTGGGCAAGGGCTAGCTTGCCCACCCTGTGAGGGGATGGTTTGCATGGGAGGTGCAAAGCATCCTGGGATGATGGGGGACTGTGAGTTAACTTGAATCTGGAGGGGGTCTGGGACAGAATTTCAATAAACTGATGTAACTTAAATCAGTTAAGTATAATACTATGTTCATACAGATTTACCTTAACCTGGTTTTGGGCATTTTGAAAGCTGTTTATGTACACTGAACTTCTGTTCTCTTATAGACTTGAATGTGTTTCCAATCACTTATACTGGTTTGTGTCCTTGTGTAATTTTTGTCCTTAGCCCCTAAGTCCTATTCTTCCCCCATCCTTTGAAATCTTGACCATCTAAGGGATGTCATTTGACTATCTGACTATGTAAAGTAGAAGACCTGTGTGTGAAATGATACTAGAATATAGTAGTTTGGTTGGTTTCTGATTTTTGATTAGTTGTCAATGTGGGAAGCAGATTAACTTGAATTCCTTGATGAGTGGGGCATTCATCCAGGACTCTGGAGTCCAAGGCAGGGCAATTTCCTATAAAACCTTGCTGCAAGGAATATTTGGTTTACAGAGTCTTTTCTGCAAAAATCCTCCCAAATGCTCCCCACCTCATTAAGGTCTATAAGTCATTTCTGTGGATTCAAGTTTAATTCATTTATTAGTCTCTACTGTAATCATAAAACTAGGGATATCTATGACTTTACAAGCTGTCACAAAAACACAACTTGGCTACCTGGAAATTCACAGCAGGACCCCCTCACTTGGAAGACCACACCACTTGATCTAAAGGATGATGGCTCCTAGCTTGTAGCACAGCTCCTAATGAAAAACAACTATGGACAGACAAGGAAAAATAATTTATAAGATAATTTTGAACAAAGAAGCACCTGTCATGGGGCACAGCACATAAGGGATGAAAAGAAACTCCTACCTTGTCTTCAATGTATGTGGAAGAGATACCTCAGTGTGTGACACCAGCAAATGTAGCATTCAGCTGGATGGAACAGATGTTAGAATAAAAGGTTTTATCATGCAACAAAATGCAGCCAGAAAGAAAAGAAAAAAGGGCAGGGGAAATCCAAAAGCAGACTATGAGCAATGACTTTGCTACAGGCAATGCACTCCATTGATTGGTATCCTTTGGCTTGTTATTACTTTATTATTTTGGCAGTACATTTTCTTAGGAATGTCCATGTAACTTCAAGTGATCAAGAAAATAGCATCACTTAGATTGCAGTGTGATAGCACAAGGTCTGGAAAGGCAATTACAATGGTGTGCATAATTGGTATAAATGTATAGGGACTTTATATTACAAAAGCCCTATTCAGTGGCCACTGAAATCAGTGGGGTTTTTCCTTTGATTTCAATGGTGGTTTGATTTGGTCTACAGAGACTTGAAGCTTTACATGTCCTAGTGATGGGAATAGTTTCATAGTTTCATAGTAGCTAGGGTCAGGAGGGACCTGAACAGATCATCTAGCCTGACCCCCTGCCACAGGCAGGAATGAATGCTGGGTTCACAAGATCCCATACAGGTGATCATCCAACCTCCTCTTGAATTTGCCCAAGGTAGGGGTGAGGACCACTTCCCTGGAAAGTTAGAACCTAGGTTAGAACCTAAGCTAGGCAGAGAGTAAAATCTCCTACTTTACTTAGTAACTCTCATCTAGTTAAATTAAAAAACCAGTCAGACTAAACTCACCTTTTACAATTATTTTAACAGCCAGGAAGTCTGCTGAAGAAAACGCTTCTTATAAAGAAGGCAGAGGGGGTTCACCCAGATAACATAGGAAAAAGTTTCCTATAAGCACCTTTAGTTGGGAATGTCTCTGCTGTCATTCCTGAGACGACGGAAAAAGAAACCGGAGGTGCCTTCATGCCAGAGGATCTTTCAAAAACCCAGCAAACCTCTTCAGCAGAATTACCAGACTTTGCTGGAGATGTGCTTGAAGAATAAATGCTTGTTTGAGGATGATGAATTCCCGGCTGACCTGAGTTCTATTGGAAGAGGTCCACTGTTACAGAAACTTCCATCAAAACTGCAGTGGAAGAGGCCACCTGTAAGTGATATTCAAATGAATTGATTTTATGTGAGTGAATGTCATGGATGGATGAGCAGTGTTGCATGTTATGTTTGGAACAATCTGTTTGTAGGTTTCCATTTAGTTAAACCTACCAAAGATGTTCATTTAAAGGGTACCCCTTCTGCCAGGCACCATTTGGCAGGAACAGAGCCAGTTACAATTTTTAGGGGCTTCCACTAACAAGTGGATGTAAAATTGACTTGAGCCCCTACCTAGAAACCTTGGAAAGTTACATTACACATCAGGGCACTGGAGAGAGAGCAACGTATATATAGAATCCTTCTGAAAGTTGCATTCAAAATTATCTGAGAATTTCTGAGCCACCAATATCTCTTTATGTCGTTGTGTCTTCAAGTGAATCTTGCCATTTGACGGAAGACTGTATTCATTGATCATGTCAAGGTACGGTCATCAGTTCTGGCTTGCTTACAGAAGAGCTACATTCCCCCAGCTCCTATTAACATCAGTAGGATCTGTAGCTGCACCTTCAAAAATCAGGCTGCAAGTTGTAGATGTAGCAGCCCCTGTTTTCAAGGGTTCAGCTGTAACTCAGTTACATAAAATTCAATGCGTGTGAAGACATAGCCTGCAGATGGGTTCTGAGTAGTTAACATACTTTGTTGGAACTGATTTGTGCCTGTTTGCCCCTTTAAACAAACAGATGTAAAATTGGCAACTTTTGAACTTACAAAAAAAGCTTCTACCCTCAGAAGCCACAGGGAGTTGGGTTCATCTGTATCAAAGGGTAAAGTTTTAGCCATTTCTGTCTTTCATAGATTTCATAGATATTAGGGCTGGAAGGGACCTCGGAAGATCATCGAGTCCAGCCCCCTGCCCAAAGGGCAGGAAGTCAGCTGGGGTCATAGGATCCCAGCAAGATAAGCATCCAGTTTTGTCTTGAAGGTGTTCAATGAAGGCGCTTGAACCACCTCCGGTGGCAGGCTGTTCCAGACCTTGGGGGCTCGGACAGTAAAGAAATTCTTCCTTATGTCCAGCCTGAAACGATCTTGTAGTAGTTTGTGACCATTCGACCTCGTCATCCCTTGGGGCGCTCTGGTGAACAAACGTTCCCCCAGATACTGGTGGTCACCGCTGATAAACTTGTAGGTGGCCATCAGATCACCCCTGAGCCTGCGCTTCTCCAGGCTAAAGAGCCCCAGGGCTCTCAGCCTGTCATCGTAGGGTCTGCTTCCCTGACCTCTGATCATGCGCGTGGCTCTTCTCTGGACTCTCTCAAGCTTCTCCACATCCTTTTTGAATTGTGGAGCCCAAAACTGGACGCAGTACTCCAGCTGCGGCCTCACTAAGGCCGAGTACAAGGGGAGAATGACGTCCCGGTATTTGCTTGAGAAGCATCTATGGATGCAAGCCAGCGTTTTGGTCACTTTACTAGCTGCAGCATCGCACTGCAGGCTCATGTTCATCTTGTGGTCAATGATGACCCCCAAGTCTCTTT
>NW_005841862.1:2648972-2659584 GCF_000455745.1 Alligator sinensis | reverse complement strand
GCCTGGATCACCCTCCTGTCTTCTGGTGTGGATGCTTTTCCCCAAAGTTTGGTGTCATCGGCGAACTTGGCCAGTCCGCTTCTGACTACAGTCAGAAGATGTTGAAGAGTATGGGTCCAAGGACAGAGCCTTGGGGGACCCCACTGGTCACAGGGCACCACGATGAGTGACTTCCATCAATTACTACCCTCTAGGTCCGACCCCAGAGCCAATTTTCCAGCCAGTGGATCGTGGAGGACCCAAGGCGACAATTGGCCAGTTTCTCCAAGAGGCGATCATGGGAAACCAGATCGAAGGCTTTTTTGAAGTCAAGATATATGACATCAATCTCTTCTCCCTTGTCCAGGTGATAGGTCACCTGGTCGTAGAAGGAAATGAGATTGGTCAAGCAAGACCTACCCGCAACAAACCCGTGCTGGCTATCCCTTAAGATGTTGATGTCGGCCAGTCCATTAAGGATGGCCTCTTTTATAAACTTTTCTAAGATCTTCCCTGGGATAGAAGTCAGGCTGATGGGCCTATAGTTAGCCGGCTCCACTTTCCTCCCTTTCTTGAAGATAGGCACCACATTGGCCTTCTTCCAGTCTTCGGGCACTACACCAGAGCGCCAAGAGTTTTCAAAGATCCGTGCTAGAGGCTGGGCTATGATGCTCGCCAGCTCCTTGAGTACCCTGGGGGGAAGATTGTCAGGGCCGGCTGACTTGGAGGGATCCCGCTTCTCCAGATGTTCCTTCACAAAGTCAGCATTAATGGAGGGCAGGGGATCACCCTCACCCAGACTTCCCGGCCCTGTAGCGGGCATGGGCGTCCTATGGGACTGATGAAAGACTGACGCAAAGTACCTATTTAATAGGTCTTCAGCCTACATTTTGCTTACTCCAAGATATAGACTACGGTTGGAATTCTGTCACCCTTTATATGACTAAACAGGAGTTTTTCAACTATGTACATGACCTGTCTGGCACTTCTGTACACGTCACAATTCTATTACCCTCTATTGCCCATGGAGTATGGACACACAGTGTATGTACATGTACTGTGCGTGTTCAGTGGGCTATGAACTGGGTACATGGCTATGTTTGCATGGCCAGTGTACGCACATAAGTCATGAAATTTAAGCCAGACTAAAACCCTTGGTAGATGCTAAAAAACAAGAGTTTAGATGCTCCCATGCTCCACTCTCAGTAGCTGAATGGTAAGGGCAGTTGCTCAGGAAGTAGGAGAATTAGGTTCCACCTTACATTTCAGGGGTTTTGAACTTGTCTCTCGAACTTCCCAGCCCAGTATTCTAACCAGCACACCTCAGGTTGGGCATTGCCCAGTCCTCTCTCCAGCCCTCTTTTTTTAAGTTGGCCTCCTGGACAGCTAGGAGAGGGAGATATGTAGTGCCGGAAGGAAGAGAACAAAACTGAAGTTGTATGCCTGAATTTAGGTGGCTATTGCTCTGGTAGGAAGTAGGCCCTGTGTTTTAGTCTGGATCTTTGCCCCCACTGGGGTAGAGATTCAGTACTACTTTCCACTAGGGCTGTCAATTAATCATGGTTAACGCACATGATTAATGCATTAATCGTTCACGTTAATTTTTTTAATACGTTAATCGCACAGGTGGTTTTGGAGCTAATGCCTGGGCTCTGTTTCACCATCATCACTGCAACCTCTGGGCCACCTTGTGGGGCAGCAGTGGGAGTGCAGAGGACTGCAGGGCAGCTTGGGCATAGGCTGCAGCGGTATGGGGGAGGGGTGCACACAGACACAGTCACAGCCTACATGTGGCCAGGAATGCAGCCCGGCAGTGTGTGGAGCAACGTCCAGCAGACAAGTCTAACGTCCAGCAGACAGCCCACTTCTGCCCCCTGCACAAATCCGGGGGGTACATGCCCCCCCATGCCTCCCTCTGAGGGTGTGCACAGTGATAGGAGCTCACTGTACCCCTGGATGAGCTGTCCATGACTGTCTCATGACCTGCCCCAGCCCCAGGGCCCCATTCACCCCATCCTCTGCCTCTGCTTCACTCCCTCCCTCACTGTTGGGGCCTCGATCTCCCCCCCCCCCACCCCTTCCCTCCCCTGTGCCCCTTCTCCTCCACACACTTACCTGCTGGGCAGTGTCTGTGTATGTCTGTGGGTGTATCTGTCTGTCTGTCTGTCTGTGTGCCTATCTGTTTAGCCACAGCCCCTTCAGCCCTACTGCTGCCCCTCACTCCTGACCCACAGTACCCCACATCCTGCCAGTGTATACAGGAACCCTCCTCCCTGGGCTCCAAACCCCACACACACACCCAGAGGCCCCCACACCTTCACAACTCCCCCCCACACCCACCCTCCAAGCATACAAAATATCTGCATAGTTTTGCTTAACTTTGAGTTTTTCCTGCACATAATTTTGAGTTTTTATCTGTGTGATTAAAATTGTGATTAATTGCAACTAATTTTTTTAATTGTGCAACTAATCTCAATCAAAATTTTAAAATCATTTGACAGCCCTACTTTCCATCCATTTCATCCTATTAAATGCAAGGTGCAGAGGCTCAGCTTCAAAAGGAACATTGGAGAAGGGACTAGAGAATGCCTGACTTATGGCATGCAAGGTTGTTTGGGTAGATGTCATATCTTTTATTAGACCAACTGCCCTATGGTATGGTTGAGCACTGTACTAAAAAGTTAGAAAGACACAGCTTTAAACCCTACTATCGGTGAGGGTGGTTTATAACTCGCATTTCCCACTTACTGGAAAACTCGGCCCTAACCACTGAACTATTGGGGCTAGAAGATAGGTGGGGCCTCCTCCAGTTTTGGGCTTATTTTTTTTCCTGGGACTTACAGCACATAAAACTGCATACATGCCTGGCTAGTGTGTAGACTACTGAGCATGCTTATTATACAATGGATGCTTATATAGCCACACTTCACAGCTAATAGAATTGAAACTGTGCTTAAGTGACAAAAAGGCTACTTCCATTGCTGGGTAAGTACCCTTTGGGTGCACAAAGGACAATAGGATTCCACCCTAAAGCTTTCTTGTTTTAACGACATTCTGATCAGGGGGGCACTTTACGTTAGAAAAGCATTTCCCTGCATTCACACTCACTGGAATGACTTTCAAGATTTATTTGACAATTTTACAGCCTTTGGAGTTTCTGCAGCGTTCATATGTTCCCGAGTAAAATATCTTGACTTGATCTATCTGTGCATTAAGATAAGAATAAGCCTCAATCTCTCTCTCTCTTAAATGGACCTCTTTGCATGTTTGTGTTAAGATTCTCACTATATTAACTGAACATTTTACAAAAAGAGATCATCAGAAGCATAACTCCCTCCTGCTCCCACCACTTTGCATCTCCTTTCTTCTTCACTTTCTTCTATCCTCACATCTCTTCTCTTCTTCTGCTGCTGTGTAGGAACAAGGGACTGGGTCACAGGAAGCCTGTCCTATTGGTTAGGCCTCTGCAGGAAGGCAGGGGCTATTGGCTGAGTTGGAGCTTGGGAGCCAGAGTGCTCCTGGATTTCCCTTTCTAGATCTGGCAGAGTTCAAAACACAGGCCAATGTCAGGGTCCAGGAATCAGTTACCAGATCCAAGGGACAATCCACAAGCCAAAGTCCAAGAAGACTTTGTCCATGGAGACAAACAGGGTCAGGAAACTCATCAAAAGAGAAATCCAAAGCCAGAGTCCAGGAGAGGATCAAACTGGGGTCAGGAACCTGGAAAACCAGAGAGTACAGGAACCAGGAGGCTTACCAAAACCCATCTGAATCAGAACCCTTGACTGGGCTCCAGTCTGCTGACACAGCTGGGACTAACTGGGTAGGTGCCCCTCCCAACATCCAGTCAGGAAGCCAGCCAATTAACTAGCTGGGGTAGAGCTTGTCACCGGAGACTCAAAGGACGTGTAGTTGCCTAAGCATTTAGCCCAGGCTGGGCTGCCTGCCAGGGTCCCTGACAGTAAGTTTTGTTGTAAGGTTGTCTTACTGATTGTGCCTAGCTTCTTTGCAATTAGCCTGCACTATTTACTCATCCCAGGACAGTATATAGTTACTTCTGTCTGCATCTGGGACTATTGGAGGCATGAACGGAAGTTCTGCTGAGTACAGAGGCTGGAGTTATAAAAATAGTTATAAAAATAGTCATAGAGGAGGACAAAATGATTGAGCCAGTGTAAGTTCTAGCTGAAATCTTCATGATGCTGCCATAACAATTCTTCACAAGGGAGTCTGCTATTGCTTCTCATTTGTTCTGATGCTATGCTTAGCCCAGCAAAAATTCACTGGGGAAAATTACCATGCTTCTTTCAGTCCCAACACTGCAGTGAACAAGCTGAGATTTCTGCTTTCAGTCAGTGGGCATATGACGTGCTGTGTCTGTGATGCTGACCGGTATACCGAACACCCAGTTTCACCAGGGGTAGGGACTAATGTCTAATTACTGGAATTGGCTTCTGAGGGTTTGCCATCGCTTTGTAACTGCCTGAGGCAGAAACCAACAGCATGACAATTAGCTTGAGCAATTTGTGGGTCATAAAAGTGAAACAGAAGTTTGACATTTACATTATTAATTTGACCCCAGAGGCATTTGTGAGACAAGAAGTATAACAACATATTTTCTCTCTGAACAATAATTCCAAGAATCACTGTGGCTACAGACAGAGCATTCTTTGACAGACATCAGCTAGTTTTTCTGGATTTTCTGCTCCAGTTATTAGTCATGTGAGCTGAAAAGTAGCTGGCGGTATCCTCTGTTGTGAACCATGTCATTGGGATCCTTGAATTAATGTATTAAGAGTCAGTATTTCGAGCAAAAAGCAGCTTTGTAGAACTTTGTGCCAAAATCGTTTGTTAAGAAATTGAGTTAAGGTTGAGAACTTCTTAGTCAGTAACTAAAGGGTGAAAAACATACAGAGATTGTTATAATTAGCCCCCAAATAAACATTTTGGGTCCAGGCAATCCAAAGGTATAACCTTACACCTAAAAGAAATCTACCTACAAATGTGGCCTATATTTATATAACAAGTGGGGGAAAAAGGAGAATCCTGCCCCCTTATGTATGTCATTCAAAATCAGCTCAATCTCATGCAGAACCCAAAAGAGCAAAAAAGCCTTAATTTTGATCATACAGTAATTGTTTGATTTCAGGTACAGAGACTAACCTTTTTTGCCAGGAGCAGTGAGGTGACTTCTAGAACTCATCTATCTGGAAAAGTTGTATCAGTTAGTTATACTGGTATGGTTAAAACTCATAAAACTCATATAGCTATACCAGTATAACTCCCCACCCAGACTTATTCCAGTTGCAGAGCTAATTCAGTGTAACTGAAACCTTTCAAAGAGACAGTCAATAAACTGAAATGGCAAACATAAACTGGAATAAGAGTCTCTACGTAAGGAATTATACTGGAATAATGATAGCACAGTAAGTGTAACTTACTTTACAATGTTATAATTTCCAGGTACAGACAGGTCTCTTAGAAACATTGAAGTTGAATGTCAGAGTTCTGCCTTTAGAGACCTTTGAATACACTGAAACTCATTTTAGTGGCATTGCAGTCAGTTCAAGTTAAACAGTTAAACCCTCGAGATTTTGCAGGACTGATACAATGACTTTTTTTGGTTTTGTTCCAAGGAGTTACATGAGAATCCGGTATTTTATGCTGCAAATACAAGACGACTTGATATTTGCCAAGGACTGGTGGGTAAGTGTTTTTCTTTTGTACACACATTTATACCTACAGACAAGATTGTGATTGCACTTAATTTGGACTGTGCTATCCTTCATGAAGGAATTTAAAAGGTAGTACAGTTTTGGTCCCACTCTCTATTACATGGATTAAGTAATCATAGAATCATATAAAATATACTTAACAAAACAACTCACGTCAGCGACTAAGATATGATCAACAGGGTAAAAAGTGTCCCAGATCATTGAAAGCTCTGTGGTGTACCCTACATATTATGTTGACATAAGTTGGTGCTGGAATATGAAACAACCTGGTTTTTTTACATGTCTGTAAAGTGCAGACTTATCAGTAACACTAGGTGAGTAATAATGATGCCAAAAACTTCCTTATTGTGCCTAGTTAGAAAGCATATATTAGAGGCAAGGATTTTTTGGTGGTGTTATTTATTGGGGTATATAGTTGGGAATGAAATTAGACAGGTAGTCAAATAAAAGATATCACCAGAAAAAAGCATTGCTTCTTGTCTGTTTCCTGCACCATGCTGCACTCCAACCCTACAAAAGCACATATTGTATTTCACACTGTATAGACTGCAGAAGGGTCTATGACTACTGCAATATGCATGAATGGCGCATGCCCCCGGTGGCTGGGGGGGCATGGCAGTGGCGGGAGTGCAGCGGCGGGAGCATGGTGGCGGTAAGCCGGGGAGCTCCTGCAGACGCCGCTGGCATTGTCGGTGGCGGGGTGGCAAGTGGCGACTGCCCACAGGCACCGCCGACAGTGTCAGCGGCACTTTTTTGCAGGGGGTGCACGGCCACGCTCAGGGGGTGCACATGCACCTGCGTGCACCCCCTACGCATTGCCCCTGGCAATATGTTCTTGGAGGCAGAAAACAGGAAGTTTTGCAGCCTTATTGTCCATCCTGATTAACATCTCATATCAGTGGGCAAAAAGAGACTAGGGTAATTTAATGCATGTTTGTGAAGAACTGTCGTCCTCTTATGTGAATGTTATCTAGGCAATAGAGCTGGACAGTTATGACTTCTTCCCAGCTTCACCACTGCTTTACTACTTGGAAAAGTCATCTTTGTGCCTCAGTTTCCTTAAGTTAAAATATTATAACAATACTTACCTAAGATATATGTTTTGAGGCTTAATTAATTAAAGCTTAAAGTGCTTTGAGATCCTCAGACACAAAGTTTGATAAGTACTCACCAGTATTATTGGAGCTGGTCAGGAAAAAATTTTCTCTGTGAAAAATTACAGGTATTCACAGAGGAACTTATTTTTCTTGGCTGTTTGATTGTGGACAATTAAAAGAAAATGTTTTCAATGAAACCCTGAATATTTTCATTAAAAACATTTTTAGCAAGATTTCAAATTAAACCAGCCTCTAGTACAAGTTAAAATAGCAACTGAAAAATAAAATAGCTATAACTAGATAGAAGTTATGGCTTCCCTTACTTTTTTTGGAGGGGAGAGTAGTTAGAATTTAAAAGCAACCAACTGACTGCCGTTTCCAAAAAATATTTTCAAATGAAAGTGATAATTCTGTTTTGATGTCTTGATTCCCCCCTGTTCTCTACCACCATATTTATATCTCCCTTTTTTCTGGCACAGAAGACTGCTGGTTCCTTGCTGCCCTGGGAGCCTTGACATTCCATCAAGACATCTTGGCTCTGGTTGTGCCAAAACATCAAAGCTTTGATCGGAAGTATGCTGGCATTTTCCACTTCCGGGTGCGTCTCCTTCCCTATACCAATGGAAGTTCCCAGAAGGCATACGTTATGCTTTCTGGTTCAGTGAGCAAGTTGTTGTCTGCAGATATTTTATGGACCAGTTGCTGTTACTCTCAGAGGGAGCTCTGTAAAGCTAACACTGGGGGGAGTTCCAACCCTACTCCCCATGAAATGGCCCAGTCGTAGAGTCAAACAAAGTCACCTTTCTTGGGACAGACTAAAAGACTCAGCTCTACCTTCCTCTCAAACTGTGGTTGTCTCTATCTTACTTCAGTCTCCATCTCTCCCACTTGCACACTTTGACTGCTATTAGAAATCTTTCCCTCAGGACCCTTCTGTCCCACACTGCTTCCTATCTCCTCTCTCTTTTATCCTGTGATCTACTCCCTTGTGTTTGGGTGGGGTTATCAGCTAGCCACAAGAGTGAGTCAGTAGATTCTTCTTAGCACTGTAGAATCATCACACGATGAGGGATTACTTTGGCAGCCTATAACATGCCCATAGCTAATATATGCTTCCCTGTATGCTACTAAAGGGGAATTTACATCCTTGTGATATATAGTATTTTGCTTGATCATTTCCTGAAACAGTTCTGGCACTTTGGTGAATGGGTTGATGTGGTAGTAGATGACCGACTGCCAGTAAATGAGGATGGCCAGCTAGTTTTCCTCTCCTCTGTTTGCAAGAATCTCTTCTGGGGAGCCCTTTTGGAAAAGGCATATGCCAAGTAAGTGAATCGACTCTGTGGTACAGATAATCTCTTTACAATTTGTTGCCTTATGCACATGCAGTTCTCTCTCTCTCATGAAAAGATTTTTGGGACTTGCCATATTAGAATAGTAGCTCTGATCTTCATAGTTTTAAAATGAATAACTACTGGTATGGCAACTGTCACCAGCTTTGTAGGGAAGCTAAGGTATGAATAAGCATGGGAACAGAATTACAGTAAAAGCTTTGTTTTCTGGCACCCACGGGGAATGGAGGGTGCCGGATAACAAAATATGCCAGATAACTGAGTGGCCTGAACAGGCGTCTTTGCCTGTTCAGGCCACCACTGGTGGGCACTTCTGGTTTCACTTTTCCCTTATGAGCCCTTACAAGCCGGCATGCCGGTTAGCAGAGCGTGCTGGCTTGTAAGGTGCTGAATAACTCCGCTTTTACTGTACTTGCTTAATAGGGCTGCATGAAGCTTTGGTAGCCGATTCAATTTGGAGGAGATTCAGCCCGATTAGGTGGCCTAATATCCAAATCTGAATCAAATCAGGAGACCCATTAAAATGTCCAAATTGATTCAGAAGCCTGGAATCGATTCGGAAAGATTCGGAGATTCGGAAGGCGGGCTTGCAGGAAACAGAAACTGAGAAGAGGAAGGGGGAAGGCCAGGGTGGGGAAGATTGCTCTGATATTGACATCTGTAGCTGGCCAGTGACTGTGATCTTTCCCTGAGTTACCTTCCAATCACAGTGCTCTGGGGGAGGGACGTAGAAACAACATATAAGGCTGTGTGTGAAGTGATCTGTGTCTTCTGTGAGCTGTGTCTCTCTTGGACCAGCGGAGTCTGAAAGGCTCTGGCTTGCTATTTTGTCTCTTGGTAGCTAGTCTCTCTTCTTCTGTGTTTTCCCTAACTGTGTGTCATCACTGTGCAGGAAAGCACAACATATATTACAAACACACACATATTTTGCAGCACACCAAACATAATGAAGAGTGCTGGAAAGGCAGCTCTCCCTCTGCCCCCCTTCCTCCCCTGCCAGAAGACCTAGCACCTGCCTTTCCAGAATGCTTCATAAGGTTTCCAGCACTCTTCATAATGACACGGCTACAACCTACACGCCTTAACACATACAAGTGATACAAGTTTTGCTTTCAACAGTTTGAGGGGCACTTTCACAGAAACCCCTGTACCTATCTCCTTGAAACTTGACAGGCTTCATGTCCTCAGAAGGGGCTACCATCCCTGGTGTTTTCATCTGAATCTGCAAAAAATAAAGGCAAAGTTATAGGTATTTTAGTGATTCCCCATTATAGCTTATGGCCAAGTCTCCAAATCAGCTCCAAATCTCCAAATCCAAATTGGCCAGATCGAATCAGGACAGTGACTTGAATCACCTAATCAAATCACTATCCCTCCAAATTTGCCAAATCTGAATCGAATACTTGCCACTTCACACAGGCCTATTGCTTAACCCTTGGTCATTCTGCTAGAGCAAGGTTGAAACCTATTGGTTGTGGGGCACAGACAAGTTTGCACTGCCAGTGCCCATGTTGTGCTCATTTGTGGATCTATACAGGACTTTAAGCAAAGCTGTTCAAATGTGGCTTGTGATTTGGGTGTCTCCATTTTTGGGTGCCCAAACTGAGACACCTTACAGAAACCTCATCTGCAAACAGGCTAAGCACACACCCTGAATGTTCAGGCCCTTCTCATTCTTCCATTTGGATTCCTAAATATTAAGTACTCAATAAACCACAAGTCACATTTAATAGTTTTATCCTCAGTCTCCAAGGCTGTCAGTGTAGCACCATTCATCAACACTAAGAAAGTAATTGCACTGAGAAGGACACAACAGAAGATACATAGTCTTCATAATCTTACAAGGAGATACTGAAGCCACTTAATGTTTTTGGCCTGAAATAATGACACCTAAGAGTAGGAGAGAATGATAAATATGTATCAGAAGAGAGATAATAGGGCGAGGAAAAATGAAGTTTTTGTTCTTCACGCTAATGCTGGGTGAAAGGGAGATGGGCTGAAGTTTGAGAAAGTTTTATTTGGCTTTGGTATTCTGAGATAATATTTTAATGGTGAGGAAAATCAGGAGAGGGTTAAGGTCTTAACGAACAATGCAATAGATGCTTGAAGTACTAGATATTTTCAGTTCCCTACCCCCTGCAAAGATGAATGAATACGAAGTAACCTGGGATATACAGAACTTCAGCATATAGCTGTGCTGGGATTACTGAGGTGATCCAGATGTTTTCTGTAGTTTTTATTTCAAAGGGCACTGCTTCTCCGATCATCTGGGCAGAATTGTCAAGGAGCTCCAGCTGACTGGAAAAAGTGTGTCCTTGGAAGTAAACGGTGAAGCAAACAGCCAAACATAATTTGGCAACCTATTGTGAACTAAGTGTGTTGTAAACTACCCCAATACTAGTGATGTTTACTGAGATGTTCAGGTGAAACTAGTTAACATATGTGTGTG
>NW_005841862.1:2616309-2648941 GCF_000455745.1 Alligator sinensis | reverse complement strand
TTGTAGGGAACCCTTTACTAATTGCTTAGTGCATGGGTTTGAACTGGAACTGAATGAAGCAAGCCCCTTCCAAACAAGGGCCTAACCTGGAATTAGTTATCTAGATCAGTGGTTCTTAACCTTTTCCGTACCAGGACCCATTTGTGAACATCAATGGCCAGTCCCAATCCAGTGCCCCTCCTTCCCGAACTGCTGCCCTATGCCCCTAGGCTCCAGTCCCCCAGTGTGTAGGGCTGGGGGTGGGTGTATGGGGCAGTGTAGGGGGCCCAAGCAGCCCTTGCAGGCTGGAACTCTGGTAGCCTGCAAGGGAAAAGCCACAGTTTCCAATGTTTTTCTCCTTTAAAGGAGAATCCATTTTTAAAGTTTGCTGGTCCATTTTTAAAGTTTGTTCATGACCCTTTCATATGTTCCTGTGTGCACTTTTGGGTCACAACCCATGGGTTGAGAAACACTGATCTAGATCACCCTCCACTTGAATGTTGAGGATTCATATAAAACCTTCAGTTTGATATTGCAACCCACTCCTAATCCCATGCCCCTTTTTAATGGCAGTCCAACCCTGTCACCTCTGAATTTACAACTAAACAGCAGGTATTTTTGTATTTGTCTTGATAGGCTCTATGGCTCCTATGAAGATCTGCAGATTGGGCAAGTGTCAGAAGCCTTGGTGGACTTTACAGGTGGAGTTAACATGACAATCAAGCTGGCAGAGGCTCCTCCTGATCTCTGGGATATTCTGACAAGAGCAACCTACAGCAGATCTCTCATGGGTTGCCAGACCCATTTAGGGGTGAGAGCTGACTCGATGTAATTTGGATTAATGATCAACACCTACTATGTTTTCCCTAGTTGGCAGTTGTTATGCAGATATTTTTCGCCTATGTTACCCTAATCCAGCTGTTTTATTATTTATTATTTTATTATTTATTTTAAAAGAAACAGATTCCTTGAAGTTCTGCACATTTGCTGTGCAAGTCTTAGGGTGAAGTTACACATTACATTTAGACTGCACTTAAATCTCCACTTTAAATAAGTGGACAAGTCATGGCCAAGTGGACAGTAAGCTGAATATGAGCTAATGGTGTGCCTTTGTTGCCACGAAGGCTAACAGCATACTGGGCTGCATTAGTAGGAGTTGCCAGCAGACCGAGGAAAATGATTCTTTCCTTCTATTCGGCATTGGTGAGGCCACACCTGGAGTACTGTGTCCAGTTTTGGGCCCCACTCTACAGAAAGGATGTAGACAAATTGAAGAGAGTCCAGTGGAGTGCAATGAAAATGGTTAGTGTGCTGGGACACATGACTTATGAGGAGACACTGAGGGAACTGAGCTTATTCAGTCTGGAGAAGAGAAAAGTGAGGGGGGATATAACAGCAGCCTTCAACTACCTGAAGTGTGATTGCAAAGAGGATAAAGCTAGGCTGTTCTCAGTGGTGGCAGATGACAGAACAAGGAACAATGGTCTCAAGTTGCAGCAAGGGAAGTTTAGGTTAGATATCAGGAAAAACCTTCTCACAAGGAGGGAAGTAAACACTGGAGCAGGTTACCCAGAGAGGCTGGGGAATCTCCATCCTTGGAGGTTTTTAAAGACCCGGCTAGACAAAGCCTTGGCTGGGATGGTCTAGGTGGGGATGGTTCTGCTTTGAGCAGGGGGTTGCACTAGATGGCCTCCTGAGGTCCCTTCCAATCCTAATTTTCTATGATTTTATTATTCTATGAAATATGTGGAGTGTTCTGCATGTTCTATGAGCAGTTGCACATTAAGGACTAACACCATTTCTTGCCTGCACAGTGCAGACTTGCCACTAAAGGACTGGAAAGCAGGGGCATGGTTAGAAGCCAGAACGCCTGGGCTCCATCCCTGGGAGTAGTGCATCCTGGGATGCTAGAGGATTGCAGATTGCTTGTTTTATCTCTGGAGAGTAGACTGAAGTTACCCTAACATGATCTTGGTAGCACAGAGTTAACCCTCATCTGAAGTGGGGTAGCTTTGAGGGAACTTGACACAAGTTAATAAGCTATAGTATGGGGATGCTTGTGTTTTAAGTACCCTTAGTATGGTCTAAGTGCAGTATGTAACTTCAACCATTGTTCTGTCTGTCTAAGGTATTAATATGGCCCCCATCCCTCTAGTTTCTGAGCATCATGTAATCTTTAGTGTATTTTTCCCCCTAATCTCCCTTTAGGGTGTTTTAACTCTTAGACTGTTTTAGATATGAGGAACTGAGGCACTGAAAGAATAAGAAATTTCTGTGCCAAAGGTCATACAGGAAGTTTTTTCCCCAGTCAACATGAAAGGAAAAGCCCCTTGTCTTATATTTGCAAACAAGGAAACCTCATTAAATACATTGTCTAACATTCTAACAGGAACCTGTACCTAGATCTTCAAAGTCTCAGGTTAACACCTGTGATATTTCTCTGAAGCAAATATTGTAGACTTTGATGACACGAGGGAAATTGACCTCAGATGGAGACCTAAAACGTGCATGTGACCCCTACCTTTATAAAAGATCAAACCAAATCCTCCAGTTCCAAATACTCCTTGAACTATGCAGTGTTGCGAGTCTAGAGCTGAATTTTGCAGCTCAACCTTGACTATAAGTTACTAGGGGTCAAATTTCATCTTCAGTGACACAGGACATTTCTCTGTGACTCCAGCAGGGGCTTTACCAAAGTAACTAAGGGCAGAATTGGTTTCAGTTGTTGTTTTGTTAATACACTTAATGAAGTTATTTTTTTTTCAATCTCATGATTGAAGGAAACAAAGGTGCTGGAGAATGGGCTGGTAGCTGGTCATGCCTACACAGTGACTGGTATTAGAAAGGTAAATACAACCCTGGTTTTCTATCTTTAGACTTATTTTGAATGCCAGCAGAGTGATGAGTCACTACTCATTCTAGGGATGAGTTATCCTTTTGGCAACCAATTATGGGCTGCTGTGCTGTCAGGAAGCTGACTTTGCCTTAAAATCATCAGGGCAGATAGTGAGGTGTCCTCACAAATCTCCTTGGTGACCTTGTAGACTGCCCTGATCACCAGTGCCTTGTCTTGACTTTGGTTCTTGTTCTTGTGCTTCTGGTATCTGTGTCTAACTTCTGACTCTTGGTTTGCTTCTGACCATAACTCTCAGTTTCTTGGTTGGATCTGTGGCCCCTGTGTCTGGCTTCCCAACCCTGATTTACCTTATGGTTTTCTGACTAAAGGCTGGCCTGTTGGGTGGTTGAATTGTTTACCACTGAGCATCAAAGTGGGACCAGAGGATGAGGAAGTAGTATGGAGCTTAGAGTTCTTTGCTGGGCATGGCTGAATGTCATGTGGCCTCCTTGGCTGATGCAGTGAAGGATGGGTGCGGGAGGAAACTCATGAGGCAGGGTACTGGATGTCCAGCTCTGGAGGGCTGAGAGATACAGACTGGCAGAAAGCATCCTGCCCCAAGTATGTGAGTAAGGCAGGTTGCAGGCCAGTCTCCACTTCCCGGAGAGGTGGGTAGGAAAGGGTGGGCAGCCCTGTGTACAAAGCAAGGCCTGCATGGAGCCTGACAAACTCAATGGTATTGTTTTGTGCAGGTGACTTGCTCGCATGGACCAGAAAATTTAGTGAGACTGAGAAATCCCTGGGGGAAAATTGAATGGAAAGGAGACTGGAGTGATAGGTGAGTTTAAAACTGGAAAGGTCTAGTGCCGGGGAGGGAGTGTTTGGATGGATGAAATGCTGCTGCCACCTGCAGGCATAAATTAATGATGACTCTGGCATTAATATAACAAACAGCTGCTTTTGTAGGCCCTCTGGTTTCAAAGCAAAGTGTTTATGGAGTGATTTTGCTCCATCAATCAGCACTAATGTAGTTCGGCTAATTTAGTTACTTCACGCGTGCTGCTCCCAACCTCTTAAAGCATGGAACATTGATTCTACTTTTCCATTAATTTTATGTCAAAGGGAACATAATATGAACATTACATGATGGTGAAATTGATGTGGTGCAGATTGCCAGCAAAGCTGCATGCTGAACAGCTAGAATTGTAAGGTGCACTTTGAAATCTACTCTGTTCTGTGCCATTTGCCCTTTGCAAGGGACCCAGCCAGGCTCTCTGTACCCTGCATAAATATTGGGGTTCTGAGATCTGAGTGGAGAATCCATCGAGGTCTTAGCAACTTGCTTTTTGGGGAAGGAAGGACCCTGCTGTTGCTACGTGTGATGGAGCAGAAGGGCCAATTAAGGATGATGAGGGAACTGGTGGAGGGGCTGCTAGTTCACATAGACCTAGTGATTGGGAACCTCCCTTCTCCTCTTAGAGCTGTATGGGGTGGTAGTGGTGGGGGAACCAGTGACAGGAGTCAGAGCAGTACTCAGGGAGGGGGCAGGGATCAGACTGGCACTTGGGGAGGTGGCAGGAGATGTGGGGTTAGTGCTGCCTTGTGGGTTTAGTGCTGTTAGGGTTAGGTGCTGCTGAATTCATTGTTGCCACATCCCAGTGGTAACAGAATTTGGGGACACTGGGTAACATCAGGGGTTACAAGTAAATGTTACACCTATCATAAAGGTTGGCTACTGCTATCGGAAAGGTTATGGTAAAAATAGCCCCTCCACCACAGAGGAAGAATGGTTGTTATTCCAGCCCCCAAACTGGAGTGACACTTATACAGGGATTGTGCTGTAGCCCTGCCTCATGTTAGGTTGTAGTAGATTCCTTCTTTGCTAAAGCCCACTTAACACCCTGAATCAATCCAGTCTGACCAGGTTTTGTGGGGTGTAAAGAGCAATGAGGTGTTGGGAATGTGTGAGGCTTTCACCCTGTATTTAGAGAACCTTTCTCAATTCTGTGTCTGTCACACAATTCCACTATACTGGCTGTCCATTTTGAAAGGCATAGCAAAGAAGAAGAAGTAGGCTTGCCTTTTAAATAACTTCCAGCTGCCTCTTATATTATCCTATTTGTTAGGCAGAGTACTTTTCCTATTATGTTTCCTTCTGCACAAAATTAACAAACACAGTAGACCCAGAATTCCAGATTTGAAGCAACACATGGACACTAATGAGTTGCCCAGCATGTCTGAATCACTATGCAGAAACATTATAACTGCTCAGATGTGTTTTATGGCACCTATATTTCTAACAGGAACAAAGATATACTCCTTGCAGCTCAAGGGATAGGGGCCTGTGCTTCTTGAAGGAGGTCTGAGGGTCTAATTCCTACTCTTGTTTTTGCATTTGGAGTAGTCACATGGCAGACAAGTGATGGCTATAAAAGTGCTTGAAACAAAGATTTGATATATGTCCTGAAGTGGGAATTAATCTTATAATGGAGCTCTGTATTAGACTTGCTGAATTTGAAACCAGATTTATTTAGTCATGACTTCAGAAATCAGATGCATTGTTTCTTTCCATAGCTCAGGGAAATGGGACCTGCTCAACCCTAAGGAGAAGATTTTGCTGCGGAAAAATAATGAAGATGGTGAATTCTGGTAAGGGAGCTCTATGCAATTGATTTCCTTTTCCCTCTTACCTGTCTCTGAGGCCACAGCTGAAGCTGCAGCTAGCTTGTGTTTCTGCACTGCACTTTCAATGATGAAATGGGTGCAACATGATTTACAACAACTTGAACTATATTCAGTATGAAGTAGGGGTCACCTAGTAGGGGTGCATGGGAGTGCTAGTATCACACAGGCCGGATATTTTATCTCCCTCACATTTTCAGCTCAAACTGGGACAAAGCTTTACTGAGATCTTCTTGAGTGTCACTCCCCTGCTTTCTGTTCATTTTTGCCGGCAGGTGGCAATGTTGTGGCCAGTTTCCTTTTACTGATTCCTCTGCTTGGATCCTCATTTAATCTCTCTCTCTCTGCTGCTATTCTTTGCTGAACCTTTAGTCATTCATTTGCTACTGCTGCATGCTGTTGTTGGAGCAGACATTCACTTCCTCACTGCCTCATAAAATATGAACATTACCATATGTAACATGGGATGGTGCAGTATTGGAGACACCCACTCCCTTTTTTAGCCATATGGACTCAAGAAAGCTGCTGACAAGACACCTCTTGGTTCTGTTTTCCCAGGATGTCTCTGCAAGATTTTAAGACCCATTTTGTAGAACTGATGATCTGTAAATTGACTCCAGACCTCGTGAGCCAGGAAGATGGAAAGAAGTGGATGTACTCTCAGCAAATTGGAAGATGGGTTAGGGGAAGCACAGCAGGAGGAAGGATGAAGCAGTATAATGGTGAGCAGCACTTGGATGCCCCCTTTAAGGGATCAGGGTTCAGGCTAAAGTTTTCTTGTATAATTTATGAACAGCATAGTTGGTTTACACAGAGATCACCTGGGTTCAAGACTAAGGGTTACACTTTCTTAGCGAAAATTCTAGACCTTTTAAAATACCTGTAGGATAGCCAGGAAATTAATAGGTTTGTATCTGTTCCATCTTATTAGTCTCTACTATAACAGAAAGCCACTCACAGAGGAAGAAGGGTCTTACGGTGATGATAACACTAGACTGGGACTCAAGTAGGGTGGCCATTGAGGTACCTCAAGAATAGAGGACAGTTTTATTTAGTGCAACTGTCCCCATCACCATGAACATCGCATGCCTCCCGAGACTGGGGGGCACAGTGAGCTCCTGCAGGCGGCAGTATCAGCAGTGGGGGCATGGCGGCAGCAAGCGGGGAGCTCCCACAGGCAGTTGTGGCAGCGTTGGTGACAGAGGTGGGCCGAGCAGGGAGCTCCCGCAGGCGGCTGTGCCGGTGGAGAGTGGGTGGGTGCCGATTGGTGAAAAATAGAGGACATAAAGGTGTCCATTTTCATATCAATAGAGGACAGAGAACCAGAAAACTGGACTGTTCTCTATAAAATCGGACGAATGGCCACCCTAGACTCAAGACACTTAGGTTCAGTTCTGGGTTCTGAGAGACTTTCTCTGTGGTATTGGGAATCCCCTTTAAGACTTGCCTTTTCAGAAATGCCTGTTGAAATCAATAGAAGCTCTAAGCATGATAGGTCTGCCTCACTGTCTTTTTTTAGAATGCGAGATTTTTACAAGGCAGGAACGATCTCTTACTGCCTGGTTATGCAGTGTCTAGGTTAGTGGACCCCTGGGCATTACAAATAAACTGTTAAATGTCCCCAGCTAACTTAATCAAAAAATAACATTGCTCTTAATTAAGTATACAACAACATGTGCAAAGACCGAAGCACTGTGGCTGAGTATGGTAATTGGGTAGGTGGCCAAAGGACAAAATTGATTGAAACTCCCTGAAATCAATGGAGTTACATCAGGGATGAGTTTTAGGCCCAAGACATAGCGTTAAGGGGAGGCACTATCAGGTTTAAGGACATGTTCCAGGAAGTCCTCCTGAAAATAATGCAGCCCAGATGTTCTGTCACAGTCTGTACAGGGATTGCCTGCCCCCCCTCTTGCCCCTCCTCCTTCCCTCACCCCTGTCCCCACACTTAAAGAGTTTCTTTCTTGGATACTGTTACCAAAGTCCTCAGACCAAGCGTCAGGGCAGTCTCATGCTTAGTCATTGTAGACAGGGGGTGTCTACATGAGATGCTAACTGTGCAGTAACCTAATAACACTGCACAGTACTGTGCTGGGCAAAAACAGTGCTAATTTGTTACTGCACAGTAGTATTGGGCTACTACACAGTAAGCATCACTAAAAACCCATGCACCAGTGCTACTGCACAGTAGTGTGAGTTACTGCGCATGGATTTAATACTTGGTTAACCAAGTACTAAACTTAATGCATAGTAACTATGGCACATTAATGAACGTGTAGTTGTGCCCAGGGTGTCTAACTTTTACTCTAGTCTTTGAGCAAATAATAAGAATGCACAGAGCAGCCAAACTTTTGGAAAGTGTAGGAGGGGGAAATTACAGTAGTAGGCAACAAAGAGCAAGGAGGAAGCTGCAAAGTTGTTGCAGAAGTGCCAACCTGTTATTTTTTCATGAGCCACATAACATTACTGACTCACCCAGCTCCTGTGGTTAGGTAATGGCTTAGGCTCTCAGCTTTTATGTGAAAAAAGGGAAGCTCCCTCCCAGTTGCAGAGAATGGGAAAACTATGACCCTTTGAAGCCCCCAGACAGCAGAAAAACAGGGACTTTTTCACAACTATTTCTCTGTTCTGTGCCTTAGAGTGTGCAACCTGTGCGCCCCATCTCACACAGGTCAGGCTACAATTTAGCCTGTTAGGATAAAAATAGTCTTTGCCAAATGAACTGGATGAAGCTGTGCTGGGATGCATCTCAACACAGCTGATTCACTTAATTGGGGGAAAAACTTGTCATAGGAGCCCAATGCAGGATAAAGGACAATGTGTTCTCTTTGCCTAGGGACAGGGCTGATCAAAGGGTAATTGGTGCCCTAGGTGAACTGTGTACCTCGGCGCCCCCACCACTTCCAATATAGAGGAAAATAAGAAGTCTAGAATTAACTTTTATGGCTCGGTGGGGAGAGCAGCCTGGAGACTGGCCCCAGGACCGGCCCTGGCTCCGCCTCTGGCCCCATGGGGTGGGTGCATTGGGCAGGAGTGAGGGGCCACTGCTGGCCTGGGGGCAGGGATTGCAGGTCAGGAGTGAGGGACACTAGCAGGGCTGGGGGCAGGGCTGGTCCAACATGGAGCCATAGCCGGCCAGCACTGTTATTTAGAATGATGTTCCTGTTATCTTGTTCTGGATATAATTTTGCCACCCCCCACAAATTTTGGCACCCTAGGTGATTGCTTAGTTCACCTAGTGGTTGGACTGGCCCTGCCTTGGTATGCTCTGCTTCTCTCACTGCCCTGTGCCTCCTTTTCGGGATCTGGGTTCTGTGCCAACTTGAGCGTTACATGGAGGCATAGGTTGGTGCAGGTCCCAGAGTGGGGTGGCACAAGGGAGCAGGACCTGGGGAATCCCAAGTGCCCTGTGCCTCTGTGCCAGGACCCATGCTGACCTATGACTTTGTGTGAAGCATGGGTCAGCATGGGTCCTGGCAAGGAGGTATAAGGCTGTGTGAGAAACAGGGAATTCTTGGTGCCCCGTGCCTCTACACTGAGATCTGCACTGGGTACCACGACAACCCATACTTCACACAGAGGCATGGGTCAGCATGGGTTCCAGCATGGAGGCACAGATGCTGGGAATTACCCGGGTCCCATGCCTCCACACTGAGATCCACATGGGCTTTTCACCCTTATGGAGATGCACCCCTGGGCAGGTCTCCAAAAGTGGGGAACCCCAACTTTTACTGCTGAGTTACCCTGAGATTCCTTGGGGCATGTTTTTATAAGCGGGAAAACCTGGGCAGATGCTTCCAAGCATAGGCAACTGGTAGGGGGTGCACAGGGGTGCGTGTGCTCCCCCTGATGGGGCCGGTGCCTCCCCTGACGGCCAATACTGAAGCTATCAGCGGAGCTGGTGCCCCCCCCGACAGGGCCGCCACCATCAGTGGCTTCTGTGGGTGTCCCCCCAGATTCAGGAGGCACCAGTTGCTCATGCTCCCAAGGTTTGATACACCCAATCCTTTACAGAAATGTATTTGCTCACCATTTGTGCTGCCATCAGAATAGCTTTTACAGCCTTGTTCAGAACTTCTGCTCTTGCCTTGGATGCAGGGATTGCAATATAAATAATTATAACTAATTTAAAATCAAGACCTCTAAGTCTCAGAAGTCTGGGTTCCTGTTGTACCAGTGTTGTTTCATCTGTCCCAGTTTGATACTGAGCATGTTTGTCCCTTGTGTCCATCCATTGATATGAATGGAGATTCATGTTGTTTCTGCCTTTTGTGCCGCGGCTGATGTTGCGGTTTCCCTCCTGAACCAACACATCTCTCTCCTATGGAGACCCCTCCTCTACTCTCTGTATTGTACAGCCTGAAGCTAAGCACATGGGAGCAAAATAACAAATTGCACGCTGGAACATGAAACTAAGTGTTGTCTTGTTTTCCTTCTTAGGCGCATTTTGGATGAATCCCCAGTATTGGCTGAAAGTTTTGCCAGGGGACAGCAGTAAACGCTCCCTGAACTCCTGTAGTGTGCTGGTGTCCCTGATTCAGAAACACAGCAGCAAACACCGGAACCGGGTACCTCACCTCTACATTGGCTTTTCTATCTATAAAGTGAGTGGAATCAGATCTACCCTCTCATATAAAACTTGTCCTACCCAGCACAAGAGGTGTCCTGATCTTCCAAAGCAAGTGAGGGTCTTCAGATCCTCAGAATTATACATCCCACAAGCTCCAAAGGAGCCTGTAGCTTCCTCACCTGGTCTGCTCATACTTCCTATTGAACCAAAAAAAATCTGCTTAAACAAAAGGGTTGGGCCTTAATGGAGTTCATTCTCCTTGACTTTTTTATCAAGCCCTGGAAATGATCTCCTGGAAGGCTGTCTGTCAGGCTGCTAGACATTAGGAGTATTCCTTCTGGCATAGCAGAAGGAACCGTTGCTCAAGTTCTAGGAGCTCAAATTGTAGTAGAAGGGCTCTTGCTCAAGCTGTAGCAACTCATCATTTTAGTGATGGGGTTCCTGGTTCAGTTGCTGCTGTGTGGCATTTGCTATCTTGGCCAACGCATGGGATGGATGGCCCATAAGCTGTACTTCACCCTGTGTATGTTCTGGGGACGTGAGGCCTGATTTTTTTCCAAGGTCATGAGCAGCCCCAGCTCCATATGAGCTTCAACTGGAGTCATGGAGGGCTCAGCTCTTCTTCAGACTCATCCCAGCATACCAATCACAGATCTCCAGTGGGGGCATCATGCCTCTCCAGGGTCACACTGGGAGTAGTACAATGACACTTGGATCTCACAAGCAGGAGACCCATCCCTCACCCTTCATAGCCAACTCTGTAGAAGCTGTACAGCTGACATGCTTTGCTATCAGCATGGACACTGAGAAATGTGTTCTTGCCACAAACTCTACTTCCCTGAGTCCACTCAACCAAAAACAGTCTCCTTTAATCTATGGAAAGCACTGATGCCTTTGTTGTCACACCTTTTATAGTTTCATAGTTTCATAGTTGGTAGGGTCGGAAGGAACCTGAGCAGATCATCAAGTCCGACCCCCTGCCATGGCAGGAAAGAGCACTGGGGTCAAACGACCCTGGCGAGGTGTTCATCCAGCCTCCTCTTAAAGACCCCACCACTTCTCTTGGAAGTTGGTTCCAGATCCTAGCCACCCTGACTGTGAAGTAGCGCCTCCTGATGTCTAGTCTGAATCTACCCTCTGCCAGCTTGTGACTGTTATTTCTAGTCACTCCTGGTAGTGCTTGGGGGAACAGGGACTCCCCCAGTGCCTGCTGGTCTCCTCTGACTAGTTTGTAACAGGCCACTAGATCCCCCCTCAGCCTTCTCTTGTGGAGGCTGAACAGGTTCAGGTCTCTTAGCCTCTCCTCGTAGGGCCTGCCCTGCTGCCCCCTGATCATATGAGTGGCCCTCCTCTGGACCCTCTCAATGCTGTCCACATCCCTCCTGAAGTGCGGCGCCCAGAACTGGATGCAGTACTCCTACTGCGGCCTGACCAGAGTTGCAAAGAGGGGGAGGATCACCTCCTTGGACCTGCTTGAGATGCATCTGTGGATGCATGACAAGGTGTGTTTGGCCTTCCTGACCGTGTCCCCACACTGTCGGCCCATGTTCATTGTGGCATCAATAATGACTCCAAGATCCTTTTCTGCCTCTGCACTGAGTTCCCCAGTCTGTAGGTATGCTGCTGGTTCTTCTTCCCCAGGTGCATCACCTTTCCTCATAGAGCATGGTGAACAGATTGTAAGGAGCCTGGGAAAGACTTTCAAATGAAGGAATCAGGGCTTTTTTAAGTGAGAGATTCTAAACTTAATCTGCTTGGCCTCTTCCAGTTACTAGAGTACATCTGTGTTTGCTGTGACTTAAAGGACTCTGAGCTCGCAGTCTGACACATGTTCTCTCTTTTTCTCTTTCCATTTAGGTATGCCCAGAGGTAAGTGCCTTGCTCTCTTCTACTGGTTCTACAAAGGCACTGCATGAAGGGAAATGCAGATGTTATGCCACTGTTGGTGGTGCTGGGATTGCCTTTGATTCTTGGCCAGTTGCTTTAGGACTAGCTTTAGAAAACATTAAAAGAAATCACTGCAGGTTTATGACTCAGTGAATTTCAGGGGGATTGTAGCTTATTTCAGTTTTATGGTCCTGACCCTGAGCTGGGTCTGTATCTGTATCTGGGTCTCTGCTTTTAGCAGTTCAGCACAGAGGAAGAGAGTAAGTGGCTTTATGCTACATTTATGGTCTCCTCTCAGTCTTGGGATCTGCCATGAACTGGGCTGGTCTTCACCAGGTGTCTCAGGGGAGTGCAGTGTTCCCAGTATCTCACTGCTGGGAATTTTCTACAGAAAATGGTACAGGTGTTTTCTGCCACGTAGGTTCATCCAACATTTTCAGGAAGCTCTTAAAATATTTCCCCATGAGGGACCCTGGAATCTGAGCTTCAGTCTGGAAGTTAAAGGCCGAGAGCTGAATTCTGCCCTGATTTACACCTTTTGGCTGCAGAGCAGGCTCTACCCCTTCATGGCCAATTAATGCTTCCAGAATGAGTGTCCCCATGAATTTGGATTGGCAGTGAACTAACTTTAGTGGACAGCCCTTACAGTGCATTTACAATGTTAATTACCAGGACGGCAGCCTCAGATCCAGACGCTTTCTCAACTGTTTGAAGGTGCTATCAAGAACAAGAGTGAGATTGTACTTGCTAGCACACATGGGGCTGAGACTGATTATGAAAGCACAGAAGCACTGTGCTGTATCCATGCTAATGGGGAGACCAGGGCTGGTGGCAGCTGGGAGTTCAATTTCAGGTTTGTATTGAACGTCAAGATTAATACTGAGAGATGTAAAACCGAGAGCATTTTTTGAATTGGAACTACAATGAATCACAGTATTGACAGAAGCATAAAAGCCATGAATTTAATATATGGTTCATGAAAAGGGGCAACCCCTGAGCCCCTGAAATGATAGATTGCTTCATTAGCATGAGAGAAATATGGCAAAAACAGAGGAATAACATCTCCACAACCCAGTGAGAAAGTGAAAAGCCTGAACCATTTTGAGGAATGGCCAATATCGGGTGACTCCAGTATTCTTCACCAGTGAAAGTATTTGCTTTGTTTCTATCTGCAGTGGAGCCATTAATAGTACATATTAGATTCAATTGCATGTTTGCTCACTCTCTCTCCACTCTCTTATCCTTGCTAATACTCCTGGAGGATTACTGCCAATTACAAGCCATTTGTAAAAGCAGAGTGCTGCTTTCTTGAGTAGATCCCAGGAGTATTCAAGACATGCATTTATAGGGGCCTGGATATCGTAGTCTGGACTAGGATCCCCAGGTGTAGGTGTTGCATAGGACCTATGGGACATGTAGGGTCCTATAAAGCCAGCACCACTTTCATATCTCTGGTACACCAGGGTACTGCTGGGACAAGACTAGAGATAAAAGGGATTAAGCGAGGGACATAATACTCAATGCAACAATGGATCCCAGGCTTCTTGGGGTAGCAAAGCAGCTAATACACATCCCTCAGAAAGCTGCTGAGACTTGGAGCAGCTCTTGGCTCCTGTTATCTTCTACTGGGGGCTGAAGTACTTGGAGCAGCTCTTGGCTCCTGTTATCTTCTTCTTGGGGCTGAAGTCCCTCCTGCAGCAGCCTATAATAAGCAGGTTGCAAAGGTGGGTGCTCCGTCCCCTTGCCAGGCCTATGCCACTGTTCCTAGTGAGATCAGTTGCACTGCAGAACAGGCTCCAGAGGGATTTGGTGGAAGCTCCAATCACTTCGTTATTTTAAATGTGGACAATGTTTGGCAACCATTGATCCTTCTGAAGCATGGTGTATGTATGAGAAGTGACCCAGACCTTTGATGCAGGTGCTTAGGCAGGAGTTTTGGTGGAATGGAGGCTACCGAGATGTTCCATCTCTACTTTAGGCCACTGAGGTAGAATCCAAAGGTCAGACTGAGTCCAGATATTTGGTGCTTCCATGGCTGTATTTGTATAAGTGTCCTGGAATTGAACCCAGGTCTCCAGTGTGGTAGACAAGGATTCTACCACTGAACCACAGGGGACTCCAGAACTGGCTAATCAGAATGCCTTATCAGGGCAACCCAATACTGGTAAAAAGATGAAGGAGGGTAGATTTCTAATTCCTGTCTCCTTTGCTTGCAGTTTATTGAAACTGAAACATGACTTTCATCAGTGTTTCAAAAGACTGAAACCAATGGGAATTGTGTTTACATGTCTTGCCTTAACAGTACTATGAAAGCAACAGAAGGCTGCCTCCAGAGTTTTTCACCAGAAACCAGGCTATGAACAAAGTCCATCTCTTTCTGAATGACCGGGAAGTGACTCGGGATTACCGACTGCGTCCTGGCTTCTACGTCATCATCCCGTCCACCTTAGAACCTCATCAGGAGTCTGAGTTCATCTTGCGGGTCTTCTCGAGGAGACACGTCCTTTGGTGAGAGGATGCCATTCCCTTGCTTGTAGCTTTTTTCCTGGTGCATGTTGCATCTTTCTGTTGTGGAGAGTGAAGTCATGTATCAATAACTGTGATCTTCTACCAGGAAGGTAAACATGGGAGACAGGCTGTGTGCTGATACACTGGATGCTGCTCTCCTATAGCTTAGGATAAATAGTTCCTCCAACTGCTACTGGTCTTATCCTTTTAAAGGAAGTCCAGCAGGCAGGGCACTGAACCAAGAGCACCTGGAGTACCACCAAAACAATATCAAGAGTGACAGGGCACCAGGATATTCCCTCTCAAGTTTCCCCCAGTTACTACCACTGATGCAGCTACAAGAATGATAGGATATCAAATGTGAGGAGCTTGGCTGGCAACACGTCAGCAAATGCAAGTGCCTTAATCATCATGTTGTGGAGGCCAGTTCTCAGCAGGGTTAGCTGACACAGCTGACTGCAGCCATTGTGACATGAGTGCTGCAATGGTGGGAAAGGATACAGCTGTCTTATGTGTGTATAGTGTAGTCCCTGTGAAGGAGGAAGAGGGAAGTAGGTGAAGCATTGAATAGAGATTTCAATAATATTTTCTAACATTTCTACTGGCCTTTATTTTCAGCGAAGTGGGTGGAAATTCAAGTTTCGTCCTGTCCAAGGTGAGTGGGAATGAAGTGGGGGAAAAAAATGTGGCTTTGCGTTCAGTCTGGGATTTTCAATTTTCTTCTCTGGCAGTGATTTTAGAGGGCTTTTAGTTAGAACATGAAACCTCATGTTGCTCTACTGTATGAAAGGGAGCCCATGCTCTGTGTTTATATCTTAATTGCTTTGCAAACTATTCTTTTTGATGGAGCCATCATAGTTCATCCTCAGTCTATCCTTCCCATCTGCCTTTAGGGTTCTCTTTTTTTTGTTTTCTTGTATTCTTCCCAATTCTTCTCTTTTTATTCACTGTCAGAGTTGATACTACAGTGGGGACTGGGCCAAGTAGTTGCAGTGGTGATTAGAGAATGACAAGATAGGGAATATTCTGGAAAACTATATTCTGTGACTCTATGTTGGATAGTCCTTCTTCAAACTCTTCAGTTAAACACATATATTTTTTTATTTCCTAAAGGAAATAGTTGATAGATACGAAGGCAAGATTTGGGAGGATTTTTTCACTAAGCATTTTGAACAAGTAAGTGTACCCATATAAATTCCCAAAGGCCAACAAACTGCTCACTCAACTGGGAAAAGAAAGTCTGAATGTATTGGGAAAGGTGGGAGCCAGAGGGGACTTTAAACTGATCGGGGCCATGGGAGATTGGCATGTGTATGATGTAGATTTCATTCAAAGGATATGATTTAAAAGACCATAATAGATTATGCAATAGCTAAGCACTCAGGCAGGAAACATGCTGGTCAGGGAAAAGCACTCCTGGTTAAACATATGAGCACTCAGCTCAAGGTGAAGTTACACATTACACTTAGACCATACTATGGGCACTTACATTGCAAGTGTTTGCACGTTAAAGCTCATTAACTCATGCTAAGTGCCCTCTGAGCAGCTCAAACTTATGCCATTTCAGATGAGGGTTAACTCTGGGCCATGCTACCTAGGTCATGTTAGGGTAACTTCAGTCTGCACCATGGACATAAAATGAGCAATTTTCAGTCCCTCCAGCATCCCAGGATGCACCGCTTCCAGCACCCAGAGCAGGGATGGAGCCCAAATGTCCTGCGTTCTAGCCATGCTTGTGCTTGCAAGTCCTCTAGTGACAAGTCAGAGCTATGCAGGCAAGAAATGTATGAACCCTGGCGAGCTTCAAAAAGCATCTTTCCAGCCCCTAAGACCTATGAAACCCTTAGCATATGACAGCTCACCACACGTTCTAACTTTAGCACCACTTAACATTCCACAGATTTAATATGGTTTAAGTGTAATGTGCAACTTCACCCTCAGTCGGAGTCTCCTTAAGCTTCTGAAACCAACTATTCCATACTGAACAACCTCTGAGGAAATGAACAAAAACATCATCACAGGAATTAACAAAATCCCTCCCATAATATAATTTCCATAGCCATACTTATAAAGAGGGTTATTCTTCTTATTATAGCTGTAATTTTGAAAGGTGCTAACTTTAGATGGAGCTGCAGGTATCCAGTTCTTCTGAATGCTAGACCTATTCATTTAGCACTGACAATTAGTTAGTCAACAGTTTTCTAACAGTTTTTCAAATAAAAAATATCCAACATTTCCAAATTAGCATTTTAATTTTCCCCCAAAAGATGTCTTCAGTTCCTTAAAGCTTTTACCAAAATGTTTCTGTTGCTTTATTTTTCAAAAAAATGTGTTACTTTTGAGGGGGGGAGGGGGTTCATTAGTTTTTCAGAATCTTGTGTCTTTAGACTAGGTCAGTTCTAATGTATGTTGCCACATGACATTTTTCTGTCCTTGTGATTGGATGAATGTGCACATAAATACTTGATACACTCATACCTACTCACCAGCGTTCCCTTTAAGATATGTAGTGTGCGCGCCTGGCTGCATGGCATGCACACGCCTGCGTAGCCATGCACGCCACATAGCTTAGAGGGAATGCTGCTACTGGCCATGTCTACACGAGACACTGACTGTGCAGTAGCTCGTTACTACTGCGCCATAGCTTGTTACTACTCCACAGTAGTGTCGTGTGTCACGAAGCATGATGTGATGCTACTGTACAGTAGTAATGAGCTACTGCACAGTCAGAGTCACCAAAAAGCAGTTCAGGGATGTGACTGTGCAGTAACTCTTACAGTTACTTAGCACTTGTGTATGCAAGTACTAAATGACTGTGCAGTAACAACTGCGCAGTTAGCATCTCACGTAGATGTGGCCACTGTGTATCACAGAGTAGTCTCTTGATGTTAGGAAAGTTTATGGAGGCTGATTTTTTTTTCAGGAGACCCAAAAGTTTTCTGAAGACAAGACTTTACAAAAAAAGATTTTTATTTTTCAGAAGACAAATTTGTAAAACAAAAGAATTATGTTTTTAAAACTATGAAACAAAAACATTTTTATATTGTCAAAACAATTATGAAAAAACATATTTTGATCAGTTTTATTGGCAATGTACTTAGTAGGACAGATGACAGAAATACAGTCTTCTGAAACTAATAGGTTATATCCTTAATTGGTATAAATCAACACAACTACACCAGGTTCTTCAGGGCTTTGGCAAGTTACACTCAGACAATAAGGTGGCTTAAATCTAAGGGCCTAATTAAAACCAGTGTAATTCTTCCCGTTGATACCAGTGAGTGTTTGATGGGGGCTGAAAGGAAGGGCTAGGAAAGACAGAGAAAAGCAAGAAATATTTATTCATTTTTTAAAAATATGAGTATTTGTCTCCCCTCCTACAGCATCCTGAAATAAATGCTGTACAGCTCCAGATGATCTTGAACAACATGCCCTGGACAAGTAAGGCTTATGAAAGATAATAGTTTAGTGGCACTGATTAGGTCCCAGTGAGATGGGAGCCTGGGCTGGGCTCAGCTCCTGCATTCCCACCCTGAATTCTAGGTATGAAGGAGCTGGATTTGACCCCTATTCTGACTGAATCCTAAACCAGAAAGGATTTGTGGAAATCTCCAAGCTGCCGGCCATTGTGCAAAAGAAGCCACTGAGTGCAATGTCCATCATTGTAAGTCAGAATGTAGAGGGAAGAGAGCAGCAGAGTTTAGTGCTGTATGGCTGGAGAATCTCAACCTGAACCCTGCCCCTAGTCTGGCCTCAAGCCTTGGCCTAACCAAGACATGAACATTATTTCCTTGGCCAGTCTCTGTTCTTCATGAATTCACATTTCCAGCCTTCTAGGATCATGGAGAGGTTAATTTTGTCTGATGACAGTTCTATACCCCATGAGGCCCATCCTCCCCTATGATGTATATGAGGAATTTCTATTACTTCTCCCAGCTGCAGTCCCTGTGTAGCAGTTCTTTCAGCAGCTCAACAACAGCACATACTTGGTAGGTGGCACTGGCCTGTATTTAACCTATAGGGCCTGCATCCTTAATGTTAATGGGAGTTGCATGGGGACAGGGTTAGTGCTCAGAGAAGTTAGACCCAAAGTCTACTCTTGATGGTGATAACAGTTCAGAGTATTCAGTGAGGGCAGAACTTGGTTCCCATGTGTTTATAATCCTCTACCCTTCTATTGCCATTCTCTTCCCTTCTTGGGCAACAGGAGAATATATTCAACTGAGGTTGATGTGTCCTCATAACAAACTATTTTAGGGCACCTTGCATTTGTGGGGACTCTGTTCAGTCCAGTTCCACCCCCTCCCATTCCCCCCCTCCTGGTTCCTCTACCAGTAATGAAATATGGTGACAACAACAGAGAGAACCTGAGAATTTTTTATAATCAAGTGACTAAGTAGAAGCCTGCTGTTGTCCCTTTGCACTATGCTGATATTGTGTGGTTTGCTGAAAAAGGATAATGAATAAACAACTTTCACTTTGCTGGCCTCTGGGTAGATAAAAAATGTTTTAAGGGTTTTGGATCCCTTTAATTTCCATAAGGGTTGATGGAGGAGACGGCCATTTTCTCTGAGACTTGGTAGCTAGCTGTCTGAAGTGACCCATCAGGCATTGTCATGATCTGCAGGAAAAAAGTTGATTGGGGTGTCTTCATTCTCTAGTTTTAAGACCATACTTTCAAAACTTTACAGTGCTGGATGCATATTTAATAAATAGGGTTATTATGAAATTAAACATCTTCACTTTCTGGGGAGACAGGATCTGTGAGTTCTGTCCTCCGTTCTGTAGAAGGCTGCAGGCGATCTATAATCATGATTTGCAGAGCAGCAGAGTCTCTTTCTATTCTTACCGTGCAACTTGTGTATGACTTGGGAATGGCTCAGCTCAGGGGCCACATTACAGTTTCAATGAGATTTGTGCCTTTAAAAGCCCTGACTATCTATAAGATCTATGCAGACAGAGATACGAAGCACAAGGGCTTCTATTCATCCTTAGCATAACTCCATGGCAACTAGTGGAAAAACACTAGGAGTGAATTAGGCCCAAAGCCAAATGACTTTGCTGAAGGTCACCCAGTAAATCCCACTTAGTTTGGGATGTTATTTTACTGCTGTTTTCTGTAACACCTAGAGATAATGTGTCAGAATCTACCCTTCATGACACGGACACAGAGAACCACTGCTGTCTTCTGTGAGAACTGTGCCCATTCACTTGGCAGTGGGATCTAACGCATTGTTTGACAGTGTTATTTTATCCAGCTTGAATCACAGGGGATGTAACCTCTAAATGAGAGAAAAATTGCTATGAAAACTTTAGGGCCAGATCCTGTCTCCACTGAAAGTGGACAGAAGGTTTGCTGCTGGACCTAAAGTCAGCAGGATCGAGCCTTTTGGAATCCATTTTTATGAGCTGTGTTCCCTTATTCATCAAACAACTCTTTCTTTTCCAGATCTTCCAAACTTTCGACTGAGATTTAGCTTGAATGCCTGCCAGGGTATCTTGGCACTGCTAGATGTATCCTTTTTCAGAATAAGCTAATACCTTACCTGGGCCTTAATTTCCTGGTGAGGGGGAGGGTTCACTGTGACTTCTGATCCATCGGGTCGGGGGGGGATTCCCTGCATAAAGATCTCCTACCAGTTGTGTTAAGAGTTTGGTTTGTAAGGCATTGAATGCCGCTCCCATTGAAATCAATAGCAAAATTTTAATGTATTTCAGTGGGAAAAAGATCAGGTCCAGGGAGGATCCTACAGAAGAGGGTAGAAATCCCAGAATTATCCTCACCCCCATTGTTACTGTGTTAAATATATCATCACTCTGATTTGTTACAGTTTTTGGAATCTTTCTGCCATTTTACTGCAACTCTTATTGACTTTAACTTTAACTCCTCAACTAAGCTCAATGCCAGTGGTACACTGAGTATTCAGGAATTCAGGGTCCTGTGGAGGAGACTGCTTTTCTATCTGGTACTAAAATACTTTACTTGCTCCTCCCCCCAGTTTACTCATTAATATGTGTTGACTAGGAAATAATTAAAAACTGAGAAACCAGGCTAATGATAGAGTATACAGAGAGATGGGAACTGATTAGAAAAGGTATTTGGCCTGTTAAGACCCAGGAACAGACATAATACCAAGCAGGGCAGTCTGAGGCAGATTGTGCAGTGTGAATGCATACTGCAATGAGGTATGGCTCAGGGATTGAAGCCCAGCTGCAGGGGGTTAGAGAGTGGGGCCCACCTGCCTAAGAGCCCCGAGTCAGCTGAGAGGGATGATTGACTGGCTCCAGAGGAAGTTAAAAGCTTACAGTTGGGAAAGAGGTGGCTGTGATGGTGAGTGAAAGCACTGAGCCTGGGTTACCTCTCTCCAGAGGTCTGTAGAAAGACCGGAGGTTTTACTTTTGTTTGTTATTTGTCTATAGCTTACGTTGTTGCTTGCATCATTTTGTTGTGGGGACAAGCATTCCCCCTGTAACATAAATGGACTAGAATAAGAGCTGACTGGGCTTTATGAGGAAACCGGCTCCTCGGTCGGGCTAAAGGAGGGGAAACCTGGTACATGCACCTTGCGTATAGCACAAAAACGTCAGGTCTAGCTCAGCATCTTGTTTACAATGAGGTTTCTGCTTTTAAATTCATGGTTACTTGCAATGTGAATGAGACTCATCAAGGTCAAATGACCAGGGGAAAAGTCCCATAGTTGTTGCATCTACACATGCAATTAATGTGAAGCAATAAACTTTGGTGCATATTGAGTTGCAGTTTATTGCTCCTAGGTGCCACACTTACACATGCACCTGGGATCACGCCACATTTATCTGGGTCAGAGCAGCCCTCTTTGACTCGGCTCAATGTGCTGTGGAACCCCTGCGCTGGCAGCCCCCCGCACTGAAGCACTCTTGTGCCCTAGCCAGCCCCATTAGTATCTACACATTAAATAACACCACCACAGGATAGTACTTGTATTTCATAGATTTCATAGACATCAGGGCTGGAAGGGACCTCGGAAGATCATCGAGTCCAGCCCCCCGCCCAAAGGGCAGGAAGTCAGCTGGGGTCATAGGATCCCAGCAAGATAAGCATCCAGTTTCATCTTGAAGGTGTTCAATGAAGGCGCTTGAACCACCTCCGGTGGCAGGCTGTTCCAGACCTTGGGGGCTCAAACAGTAAAGAAGTTCTTCCTTATGTCCAGCCTGAAACGATCTTGAAGTAGTTTGTGACCATTCGACCTCGTCATCCCTTGGGGCGCTCTGGTGAACAAACGTTCCCCCAGATGCTGGTGGTCACCCCTGATAAACTTGTAGGTGGCCATCAGATCACCCCTGAGCCTGCGCTTTTCCAGGCTAAAGAGCCCCAGGGCGCTCAGCCTGTCATCGTAGGGTCTGCTTCCCTGACCTCTGATCATGCGCGTGGCTCTTCTCTGGACTCTCTCAAGCTTCTCCACATCCTTTTTGAATTGTGGAGCCCAAAACTGGACGCAGTACTCCAGCTGCGGCCTCACTAAGGCCGAGTACAAGGGGAGAATGACGTCCCGGGATTTGCTTGAGAAGCATCTATGGATGCAAGCCAGCGTTTTGGTCGCTTTACTAGCTGCCGCATTGCATTGCAGGCTCATGTTCATCTTGTGGTCAATGATGACCCCCAAGTCTCTTTCTTCCATAGTGCTAGTATTTACAAGTACTAACCTATGGCAGTGTTTATTAGTTTACTGTGACCTAATAGCGTCGCATGTATAGATGCAGAGTCTTTACTGCAAAGCTAAGTAGGCAGCTCCACAGTAAAAGTCTCATGGAGACGTGCCCAGCGAGAGCTCTGGATCCTGCTAGCTTTTCACAGGGTGCATTTTTGTGAAACATTGTATTCCCAGCATAGTTGCTTCATCAACACATAGTAAACAGAACAGGCTTGGGGCTAAAGTCTGTGCTGACGTTTTACTCACTGAAACCCCATTGGGCTGTAATGGGTTTGTAAATCAGAGCAGGACTTTGGCTTTTAGACTTTCTGGATATAACTCCCACCCAAGTGTCTGCTTTGCTGGGGAAGTTAGTGTCAATTTCAAGTTCCTCACCAGATGGAAAATGCTGCTTGTTTCCTAAGCTGCTGCTATTGACTGTAAACAATGAATTGTTTTAACACCTTCACATTAATGAGCAACACACGCAGCTCAGTGAGGTTTATTTGTCAACACTGTCTGCTTAGGATCTTCACCTTTGAAGATGCTCACAATTACTCTTACTTCTTTCACTTACTTTGTTGTTGTTGTTTTTAAATAGGAAATTTTCCAGAAAAAAGACATTCACAGATTGGGAAATCTGGACTTAGTGGAACTGCATGCAGCTGTACAGGAGATAGGTGAGCAGGTAGCAAATATTGGCAGGTACTCACTTCCCCATAGAAGCCAGACAACCCTCCGAACTGGGATAGAACTAGAGGCTGGACTAAATGACCCTATGATTTTATGACTGTACAGTGGGGACAGAGGCAGACAAAATACACAGGTACCCATGTTGCTGATTGACCTGTGCTAGTTCTGCTACTCTCTTGCTAGCTTCCCTCCCCTCCCTGTAGTTCAGGAATCATTATCAGCTTCAGGAGACTCTTGTACTTACATGATTTGAAGTATTGAGTATTGCTCCAACTTCATTCAGATCCTGTATATCTGTATGCCTCAGACTCACAGCTGAGGACAAAGGTGATCACTCCATAGTTGACTTTCAATCAGGGACAGAAGTTTCTGCCTATAAAATCTACCTCCCCTGAAAGTCATGAATAACTGCACTGATTTTGTAGGCGTATGATCATGGGCTAGATCCCCAGTGAGTGTAACCTGGCACAGCTCCATCAAAGATGCTAAAGTTAACCCTGATTTCCAACAACTCAGGATCTGGCCTTTTACATCTGCTACACAAGTGCAGGCAACAGCAGGGGCAGACTTTGTCAATATAAGACCTAAGATTTTAAATCTGCAAGGAGAACAACACAGGCTGGCACCTAACTACATATAGCCGTATAGTCTTTGATGCCACTTTGCTTAGGAGCTAGGGTTTGCTCACTCAACTCCTTTTAATGGATCAGAGCTTAAATGATGATGACTTATTGGCTATCTGCCTTATCTAGTTCCTTTACATTACATTTTTCTTGGTAACCTTTACACCCAGGACACAAGAGCTACGAGTGACCTCCAAAACTCCAGACAGTATGAATATATATTCGGTGATCAGGGTTATGTTTTACTCACCTTCAGTACTGGAAGATATTTGGGATGAATTTGCCTGACTATCAGCAAAACAAAAAAAGCATGACTTAGAAAGATGAGGGAAGCTAGGAGATACGTTTCTCCAATAGTTTCAGCTAATTGCTTCTCTTAAACACACACAGAATATTGCTGTTAAATGGGTAAACAGCTGCTATGACTTCAGTCAGAGATGGCTGCATGTCAGTGGTGGGTAAAGAGAACCGCCATCTGTTACTTACACTACCTCTTGGGGGGGCTGGAAATAGAGATGATCGAACCACTTTAGTTTTGGGAAGGGGGTGGTATTTGGATGAAGACACTTTGGATTTATCCCCAGTTGTAAGTCTTAGGCAATGTTTGCAGCAAACTTCTCCTTCTGGTTTGTCTTTCTAAAGGAATCTCACTCAGCAATGAAGTCTGTAATCTGATGGCAATCCGATACGGCAACCCTGATCTGAAGATCAGCTTTGAGAGCTTTGTCTGCTTCATGCTGCGAGTGGAGATCATGGGGGGTAGGATTCTTGCTTGGCATGTCACTGCCACCGGACTGCATGGCATTTTTGGAGCCTGTTCAGAATTTTTCAACTCAGTGCTTTGGACTGCAAGGGCCAAGACATGGAGCCTAGTACCCTTCTTATGTAGACTGGAGTAATTGCACTGAAGCCAATGGAGTGAAAGGGAGGAGAACTGGGCCCTCTGCCTCTAATCTTCTTCCCATTATCTTTTCCAGAAACCAAAGCTAGACAAACAGGAGGGGGTCATTCATTTCCACGGGGAAAGTAGGTCTTGCATGTAGAGTGGTAGTATGGGTTTATGGAAGGGGTTAAGAGAATAACAAATGGAGGTTCTACAGTACACAGAAAGGAGGGGAACCTGTGATGTGTCCTAGAGAGAGGAATTGAGACCTCCTGACTACCAAGGGAAATGAAGAAAATAGAAATGAGGGAGGTCCTGCTCTGTTCCACATGGCATTGGGGAATATTAAATATACATCACCCAAGCATTTCAGACAAGACTAGACAGCATTATCTGGCCATGCTGTCTTAGGCTAGGCAGGGTAACACAATGCTTAGATTTTATTCAGCTGCTCCCATGTTACTGTCCTGAAACAGGAAGTGACTGGGCCCTAGTTTACTGCCCTGTGTTTGGGCAGGCAGCTTCGTCCAGAGGCTGTGGAGTAGACCCAATGCTTTGTGAATGGGTTGAAGGCTTTGAGTTTTAACTTGCCTCTGGGGTGGTGGGCTTCAGTTAACCTTTATCTAATTAGCATTGCATTAATTTCCTCCATCCCTCTCCTTCACAGAGGCCTTTCGCAACTTAACTAAAGATGGCAAAGGAATATATCTCCAGGAGTCTGAGGTAAGGTGTTGCACTTGTTTACTCCATGTAATGCAGAAAAGAGAGAGAGAGTGTGTGTGTGTGTTTGGAACACGTGCGCGCATGCACATACTCCTATGGTCTCAAAACTTAATATTCCTTTAACTGCTGTTGTAAGGGGCTTATTAGTTGCTCGCCATTGCTGGGTCATTTGCTTTCCTGAAAAGTAGGTGTAAAAAGCTCCCACTGTTAATCATGCCTCAAAATCCCCTCTGAGGTAGAAAGGATGATTATCTCTATAGTATTGGTGAGGAAGAGGTGCAAGGAGACAAATTTCACTTAGGAGTTTGTGCCAAAGCCAAGAGAAGGACCAGTGGCCTCAAAATTTCAGGGCTTTTCACTGGCTACAAGACTATAACCAGTTTGCATTGGCTACAAGACCAATAGATTTTTCGTTCCTGCTTCAGCAGCCAAATTAGGGTCCCAGCAAAGTCTGTGGTCAAACACCCACCGATTCCAATATGGCAGGGTTCAGCACCATTTGAAACATGACCCCACCATTGTCATTCCCAGTTTTGGATGTTACCTGAATGTTGCCAAAGTTCAATGGGATAGGCCAGTTCATACCTCTTTCTTATTGCCTTACAGTGGATGATGATGACACTCTATTCATGATGCAAAGCAGTGGGACCTAGATGCACTGACGTGACCTAGATGCACTGACCTACTCCCGGACATGGAAAGCTGCTTTTAATCAAGTTGCTGTGCATGTTGGACTCCTGTGCTCAATCCCTATTCACGGGAGCAATCCGTCTGAGGCTAGTGGGCTGACTTGTATGATAGCCAAAGTGAATAAGGATTGCAGGGTAACACCCTTGACTGAAGAATGTTTTTGAAGAACTGTTTCTCCTACGAGCAGAATTTGACTGTAGGATTCCATACGTGGTGAAATGAAGATTGGTTTTATATATCATTGCAGAAAACTCTGCTAAGAACCATATGTTAGACTGACTGACCTTATTATGGATGGACTGAGGGAACAAGTGAATGCAAACTTTTGATTTTGTAATTCTTATCGCCAGTTAAACTATTAGAAAGAAATGTCCTCTAGAATGGCCTGATTTCCTAAGGCTTCCATATGCTCTTAAGGTTGATTGTAGCTGGAAACTACTCTCTCTCAGTTAGTATTAGCAATAATGATTTACATTATGGCCATGTGTAGGAGTAGGCCCTGCTGGCTTTGGGCTGAATAGGCATGGGAGAGGGACAGTCTTTGGCTTGAATGGCTCATGACCCAAAGATGCAAACACTATATTTCTTGCATACCACATACACCTGTTCCCCAAAAATTAGCCCTCCAAAACTGGGGTGCATCTCTTAAGTGGGGAAGCTGATTTGCTGTGTGGAGTAGAAGCACTGGAGACTTTGTAAAATAGCTCCTAATCCTTTTCCTTCTCTTCCCCCTCCCAGCACAGTGCCTGCATGGAGGGACCAGGGTTGGAACAGAGCAGTGCAACTGCTACCTTTTAGCATCAGCTACAGTTTGAAACCTTTCACAGCTGAATTGGAGCAGGAGAGAGCTTAATCTTTGATTCATTCACCCTTCCTGTCCTGCTTGGGCAACAGCAGCCAATTCGGCTGTGAGAAAGTTAAAACTGTAGCCTTTGCCTGACCAGGAAAGGGAAGGTAAATGATCTGAAGATTAGGAGCAGAGACAGGCCCATGCAGTCTTAACTCTGGAAAAATCTTCTTGTCTTCCTTCTGCCTTCCCAAAAACAAGGTGTTGGGGGTGTGTGATATGCAAGAAAATACAGTATTCAAATTCCACAACCTCCAGGCATCTGTAATAAAGGCTTAGGCCCCAGCAACCTTTTGCTTTAACTGTTTTCAGGGACTTAAGCAGGGTGGAGCAGGACTGCATGTAGATACCTCCATTCACTGATGTGCCTAATAGGTGGAACAGAATCTGGCCCCATGTGTCTGCCTCAGACTGATTCTTCAGGAAACTTCAGGTGAAACAGTTCAGCTACTTCTGAGAACAAAGCTAGGAAAAAGAGATGTTGTTTTTCCCATGTTAACAGCAGTTCTTGAGACCTTTACTTTAAGAAGCTCTTACCCTTCCCGGCTTTGGAGCAGGGACTTGAAATCTGGCAGTGGATGGCTTTGGTGTCAGAGATTTGCTTTTAAACCATCCCTTAAAAGTCCACCCCACTAATGCTAAGTTACGAGCCCTTGAAAATATTTCAGTTCACCCATGCTCAGTAGAGGCGTCAGAGCTTTGCAATGTAATTCCACAACGATAATGTCCATACTGGGCATGCTCCAGCCTGCAGCTCCGTTATGTTTTCCCTATAATTGTACTTCCCAGCTGTGCTAGGTCATGGCAGGTCCCAGAACTAAAAACAGGAGCTGAGAGCAAGGGAACCATCTTGCTCCCAGCAATAACCCACTTGAGTTTAGACTTCCTGGAGGAGGAAGCGGCCTGATTTGAATGCTGAGGGAACAAGAGCCAGCACATTCTGTCCCTCTAGTTATAATCAGTTTATTCCCATGCAGTTTATTTTTAATGAAGAAAGTATTTTTGTTACAATGGATATTTATGTATTTTTATATATATTTTTTCTATGTGGTTCTATTTATAGCATGCTATGTTTCTTTGTGGCTTATTGTGACTTGGCTAAATACCACTGTGCATCTCTCTTCATTGTTCCCAAACGGGTATTTAGCTAAGTCATAACAGAACACAGAGGGGAGAGATGTACAATACACAGAAAATGGCGTGGTTTTCTCACTCCAACAGTTACTTTCACATGTTCCAGATATTGAAGTTCTCCCTACCCCAGGTTCTATAAGCAGACCCTCGCCTGAAGCATGTGACAAGTGTGAATCCCCCTTCCCTCTCGACTTGCAGAAGAACATGATGCTGAAACCTAAATAAGCCTGATTTAATTAACACTCAGCTCAGTGGGGGATGTTATAAACATTGATTTACTGAATGAAGTAGCAGTGGTATAAAAGCTTATGGGGAGTTTGAGGAATTCCCCAGCCTTGCAATGACCTCCGTCAGATTCTTTTGTGCAGTCAGGTATTGAAAGCTTGTCAGTCCATGCAGGGTTTCTTGCATAGAATGTGTGATCATGGTGAATTTGAGCCTTTTGCAACTGGGGGGTGTTTGGCAAGAATAATATGATTACATGTTGGAAATTGTTTACAAATTCCTCTTGAACAGTGTCTGTTTAAAATCAGGGTGTTGCATTTCTAAATGGATGCAGCAAGTTTATTACAATAACCCTCTCTAGTGACTGAGTTGTATTATGCATTAAATTTTACACACATTTATTGTATATCTATTTAATGCAGAGCAGTGTAATTGCTGGGAAGTGAGTTATTGATTACTTGATCCAGAGAAGAAACAGAATTCATCTATGCCATGTGTTACTGAACATTTGTAACAATAATCTGTATTGAACCATGTGATTTGCTGCTAAAAAGTGTGAAGAATGTCTAACTGCAACCATTATACCAAAATGCGAACAATTCAAGCTGCATTATTTGGATCACAATAAAATGTTTTGGCAGTGCCACGCACTCAGATGCTGTAAAGCTTTTCCATTGCTCCAGAGTAATGTTTTCCTGAGTAAAAGAATAATATATCTTCAGAATTACAATGTACATTGTAGAAAAATGATAGAAAAGGTTTCTGAAGGATGCATTCATTTATAACGGCAGGCATTAACAGAGATGCTAAGCCTTGCCATGGGTGGCATTGCTACAGTAGGTTGTTACAAGGGAGTGGAAAGCAGGATTGAATGTGTCTGGATCTGTACTGAGGATACAGATTTTTTTTTTTTTTAAGGAAAAGACTGGAATGAATAAGAGGACATCATACAGAGATGCACATAATACTAGATGGTGGAGAGGAGGTAGACAGGGTAAGCAGCACTGCACCTTTTTCCAGTAGAAGACCAAAACAATCTTAAGAGAAATTGAAAAGGGGCAAATTTACTTTTTTGCACAATACACAATTAGGCAGTGGAACTCCTGGTTGGAAGGCACCACAAAAGCCAATAGCCCAAAGAGCTAGGTGGTCAACTCATGTTGGGTTCGAGCTAATTATTAATAACTGGGGGCTTGAACGAAATGCTTTCTAGGGCATGCTATCCAATTACAAGTTTCCACAAGTTGTCCTGCATCTCCCCAAAGCTACTAGTATTGGCCACTGGACTGGAACCAGAAGTTCTAGTCTGGTGTCCTGGCTGCAACGCTTTTGTGACCCTATGCTTGTCTCTGGGTTATCAGTTTAAATTTAAACTAGATTTAGTGCGTCCCGCAGCCCTCAGGTGTTATGTTATAGTCCAAAATCTGTTTCACCTCTCAGGCACCTCAATCAATTCCCTGTAAAACTGTTACTCAGTTAATTTATGTAACATACTGTCATCTTAGCTTTAAGACTAAATCACAAAAAACAGTGTGGAGAAGGGCTCACCTGCCTTTTGCACTAAGTTTTTCAGGGACTCAGGTAGGATGGAATAAGGTCACACTTAAGGACTATTTATGTATCCTTGGAGTTGAAATAGGATTTAGGTCTAAAGACCTTTTAGTCATTGCAAAAAATAAATTGGAAGATCTCGATCAGATTCTTCTTGTCTACAGCTGGAGTCTTGGGTTCTGTTCCTCACTCACTAGGTAACTTGGGGACAGTCACTTACCTGCTCAGTCTCAGTTTCCTCTTCTCTAAAATGGGACTAACATGCATCTTTTGTAAAAACAGAGTTAAATACCAGGCTGGAGGACATTGTATATATGCAGGCAGTCAACACATAAATTACCAGCTTGCATTTGTCAGTGACAGTGGAATTCAAATACAATGACAGGCTACAGAAAAGGATATTACATTTTGTTATTAAAAGATTTTCCATTAGGAATCTTTAACAGTAATAAAGTGGCCATGAATTACAAAAAACACCACTAGATGGAGATCTGTCCTTATATTGACAACTGTCAGCCTGCAAACACAGCTAACTATTAGAAGTGAGGAATTCATCCAGCTCAATGGGCATTTAAATGAGAAGGTAGAAGGTGGTCCTGGGTGGATCAAGAACTGGTAATGGGGTATGAAATACAACCGAAGTGAGCCAAAGTCTTGAGTCAGCCTCCCTTCTGACTCATGAGATTGGTTTAAAATTAGGAAGTTGTGAACATAATAAATTTAGGTCCTTTTTTATTTGCTTTTTGTGTTTTGAGCCTTTAGGGTCGATTCTTTCAAATGTTCTTGCACAGTGACGAGGGTTGGAAATGTACTTCCTTTTAATGAAAATGGAAAATTTTCACATAAAGTTAGCTGGTGACCTGCAGCTTTCAGAAAAAGAAACCAAACAGCAAGATTCACAATGAAATCACTGAAGTGGTTTCACACTGCATGTGTGACACAAAAGTGACATGATGGCGGTCTTATTTCACCTCTGAGGGAGGAGGGACAGGGGGGTCACCATCCTGTCCAGAGCAGCACTGAGTTATAGTGAGTGTTATATATAGAGCCCTGTGCTCCTCAGTGCTAACCTGAAGAAGGTGGTGAAAAATTACCTCCCTAACTCCCTCCCTCAGTTCTTGGCTCGTCGGTTAAATTCACCAAGTCTTGCCCTGGGTCTCTGGGAAGCTAGGAAGAGTGATCTGCTTGCAGGATGACTCTTTTCCTCATAAATTCAATGTTGCTGGACTACCTCTGACTGAAATATGTGTGTAGTCAGCAGATGTGTATGGGAATGATTTCGCAAGGAAGAATATTTATGTCTTGAAAGCAAAATGGAGTCATTACTATTTATATTTGCAGGAATTTTTATATTACACTAGTGCGAAAAGGCCCTGACAGAGATCAGGGCCCTATTTTGCTAGGTGTTGTATGAACACAGAGCATGAGGGAGTCACTGTTGCAAAGAGCCTGCTACCTAGATAGGGCAGACAGAGTGAGAGAAAGAAATTATTATTATTTTGTTTCCCATTTATAGGTGGGGAATGGATCTTGAAGAGATTAAGTGATTTATTGGAGGTCAAACTGCCCTCAAATCCATGAATGACTGGTGCCTCTCATGACTGGGTGGGGAGGGCACCATGGCGGTGAGTGGGGACCGCTTGGAAGCAAAGGGGGGGGGGGGGCATGTGCCCCCCTGTGTCCCTCCTACGCGTCACCTATGATCAAATCAAACCCCAGCCTGCCTACTACCAGTCTAGTGTCTTATGCCAAGGTTACTCAGTGCAGAGCTCGTTTCACTGCTATAAGCCCTGCTTTCCTCTATCTTCCAAGCATAGTGCTAATGATCCCTCACATGGGTCTGGAGAGGGGCAAAGGGAACTCATTTTAAATTAGCCAGACTTCAGAAGGAGTCAGAAAAATCCCTTGAGCTCTACCACACGCATACATGAGTATACACATAAGATCCTTTTACATTTTCAAGCTATGGGAACCCAAAATGAGGAAGAATTAAAGGAGGTTTTTCCCCCCCTCTGAGAGCAGCTCTCCGCAAAATGAAATGCTAACAGTGATGAGTCCTTTGCTTGGCTTCCTGCTGTGTCTAACACTGGATTACACCTAAAAAGGTGCATTGCCAAGCTTGAAGTTCAATTTATCAGCACAGTCAGGATTGATTTGTTACACTACCTGTTCTAGGGAAATAAATGTCTCCATGCCATTCCCCTCCAATCCAGGCAGGTCTTTGTTTTCCTCAGATCATCTGTGTAATGTAAGAACCTGACATTCCACAGATAAAGGGAAAAACCCTACAAAATACAAAATATCTCTAGCCAGCAAAGTAGTGCCAGAGACTAATGCTGCTTGGAATACAAAGCAAGCCACTGGGCTGTGAGCATCTGGCACTCTGGCGGCTGCGGCTTCTGGAGACAGGCAGGGAACTACCTGTTTGGATTTTTTCTTTACGTTTTTTGTTGGATGCTGGTGATAGATGATCAAGATAATGGAGTCCCATTTTTATCTACTATACAATGAGCCAGATCTTCTGAACCAGCCAAATTGGTCCCAGTGCAAGACCATGGTACTGGTGGGTGTGCGTGTGTGTGTGGGGGGGGCGGGTTAAGGTAGGTTTAAAGCACCTTTTCACCCCCCGCCCGGTCCGCTCCTAGTGTGAGTTAAACTGGCTTGGAAGTTCGGGTTTGTACTTCCAGTAGCCCTAAAGGTTCATTTGTTCAGCTGACCATTGCCCAGACCTAGAGAATCTTTCATGGTGACACCTTTTCCATTGGGCATGCCCTTCTCAGAGGAGTGGTGCAGAAGTAAGAGATCTGAATCACCAGAGCAATCTTCAGGTAGCTGGTTTTGTGGTGTTTCATACTCCCATAGCATCTGGGCTGAGAAGACAGCCCAGCAGAGCACTCACCAACACGGACCTGGAAAGACTCAAAATGGGATGCCATTCCACTTGGTTAGAGAAGGAACAAGTTTGATTCAATGTCACCCTGGGTGTGTTCAGTCACTTACACCTATGCACAGAAAATGTCAAATCCCTCCACTTTGATTTGGTGGCATTCTACCTCCCCCCCACCCATCTCTCTTGACACAGTGGCTGTGAAGCTGTGGACATTTTCCCATTACCAGCTGGGCTGAGAGTG
>NW_005841862.1:2595593-2616278 GCF_000455745.1 Alligator sinensis | reverse complement strand
TCTTTCCATACATGACCACCTAACAGCTATCTGATGGTCATGACGTCTCAAACCTTTCAGGAATTTGGGAACAATGGCATCTTGAAGATAGGTTGATCTGCTTTTGAACTGGAGTGAGTCTCCCTTGGGCCCCAATTCAAAGCAAAATTCAAGGGGGAACAAGAGTTGGCCAAAATGTTTTTAAACTAGAATTTTCAACTAAAAGTAAAAAAGAGTGAGAGAGAGAAGAGAGTGAGAGAGCGCTAAATATTTTTGGCCAAAATCAAGAAAAAATTTTAGCAATTTTTTTTTCTAAGAAAACTTGAAAAGATTTGTAGGAGGAAATATTGCCATGAAAAATTTAATCAGCCCATGACAAGATTTGTAGAGAGAGAGATGTATCCAAACCACAACAGGAACCAGAGACAGGCTGAACCAGGGTGCTGATCCAATTTTTATGGATCTATGGTAGACTGCAAACAACCATAACAAGCCACATGTGAAAAGGTTAATGACCAGCAGAAACAAATAGGAAGATGATCCTCCCCCTCTCAGAAGTCAATTTTATGAAGGAAGATGGTTTCAGTTGATGCTTATTAAAGAGGAAATTATCCTAAATTAGCACCTCAGGTAGAAGCCAGAGTTTTCTCTCTCACCTGTAGAGAAGTGATTGATTAGTCATATTAGCCTGAAGTCAGGCAGAAGATTCATCTGATGAAATGGGTTGTTGCCTGTGAAAGTTTCTGCCTCTCTGAACCAGTTAGTCTCTAAAGTGTTACCCTGCCCTACCTTCTCCCTTTAAGATACTTATAGGTATAAGCCAATTATTGCTGTTTGGCAAAGGTGCACTGTGGAAGAGCTGAAACCAGTGAGTAAGAAACTGAGGTTTATAAGTTTTTTAACTGGGTTTCTTTGAAACTGTCTGAAGGAAGCCAAGATAGTGCTCTTCTTTGGGTTATGTCTGAATGAAGACCCTTGTATCTATAGCTGCACTCTCTAGTGACTTAAAAGCAGAGTGTAAAATTAAGGGTGTACCCTTTTTTGTCTTTTTCTCCTCCTCTTTCCCCAAAAAGTACTTTTATCCTCTGAAAATGTAGGTCTGACCTATTCTGAAAGTCTCCTAAAGATGTGTTTAAGAGAAAGAAAGTATTTGCACTAGCCCTTTTTACCTTAAATTTCCCATTGTTGCAATAGTGTATGCTGTTCAAATGTGGGGAATGCTAGCATAGGAAGGGTACTGAAGATTCACATGTTTCAAAGGAATGTGTGATGTAGATCTTCTCCAGGAAAACAAAAGGAGAAGGAGTTTTCACTCAGACCATTTTTAAACCTTTTAATCCACTAGCATATATCTAATTCCAATCCCTGATGTCTCCTTGGTGGCAGAGCAAAGACTGGAGAGCTAACAGAAAAGCCTCTAGGAAAACTAGGGAAGGATCAGACCTGAGGGAAAGGACACCTGTGCTTTAGGACTCTATCTTCTAAAACAGAACAACACATACATGCACAAAAAACACTTCTCTAGTTGTCTTAATTTTGCAGTCCTATAGAGTTAGAAATCAGTCTCGTTTCCTTTTGTAATTTCCTTTGCAAGTCACTATTACAGTAGGAGACTACATTTTTCCCCAGTGTGTTTTTATGGTAAAGGTCAATACGAATCAGTCCACTGCTCATTTCTCAAAGATGAAGTATAAGCTATGACCTCAGCCACAGAAACTTGTGCGGGGCCCTGAGCAGGTGTCTCATGGCTACCAACTCATGCAATTCTTATCATGAATCTTGTAATATTTGGTGTCTTCTTGTAGAGATCCATCTCCTGGAGTTAGTTCATCATGTGACAATGTCAGTGTTTGGTTCTGAGGGACATGCTATTATTACAACACGAACACAATTAACACAGAAATGCTACAATAAAACCCATACTTCATCACACTCGCAAACTGTAAATTCTCAGATTAGTAGGCAAATAAAATAATTTAAAACTTACAGGTTTAAAAAGCATGAGGAAAACATTGGAATCTTGGCACTCAGTTTCTGAACACTTGGCATTTTCTATGCTGAAAAGTTTGATTTTAGCTCACTTGCCTTCAGCCATGCTCAGGGATGACCCAAAACACAGGACCTGAGCCCCACTAAACTTCATGTTGTCTGAACTCTGGATCAGCATTTGAAGTTGCCTGAGCCCCTGCCAACTGAAACTGCTGAGTTTTGCAGGACTTCAATGGTATCAAATACATGAAGAAATGGATATTATATCAAACTAAGGAACAGCTAAGCATGTAAAGAACTTTGGCCCTGAATTTAAATAGGGGGGAAAGCAATTCATATGCTGCAGGGAATAAACTGCCGAGTTCAGGAGAAGAGATGACTGCTTTAAAAAAATTAAGTTGCACAAGTGTTTGGAGAGAAAAGAGCTTAGTTTTGGATCCTGGTAGAAACTGGGAGGAGACAGGGTATGGATGGTACTCCTGGATGCTACCTCTGATGTGCTGAAGAGTATGGCAGTAGATTAAAAAATAACATAACATCTATTAAGAGAAGCTAAACTCTATTAATTGAAGTGAAACTGTATAAGCGGGTTTTTTGGAGATTTTTTGGCCTTTCATAAAAACTCTCCTGAACAAAATTCAATGAGATGGATTTAAACACGTGCTCTTCACTGGTGATCATACCCAGGGGGAAATGGGACATTAGCAGATTTCGCTTTTCATGATATAAGATGCAACTTACTCTCTGTTCTGAAATATTCAGCGTCACGGTAGATAGACAATGAGGACAGATATCCTCAGATGATGTCATCTGCTGTAGCCATCATACTTCGCGCAGTAAGGCAGGATGAGACGAATGTATACTCACTAACACAACCACAGGTTTTATCCCTGAATGATTTTGGCCATAAAGAGAGTTTCTCCAAAGGTAGGACTCAGTGGGTTGCACCAAATCCAGGAATATGATTAAACTCCACTAATTTCAGTGGAGTTGCCTCCTGGGGCAGAGCTGAATGGGATCTCTGTGTCCTGTGTAGTAGTGGCTCTAAAACTTAAACTGGAGCTCCTGCCTGGATGGCTTATAGGGTGCAGAGAGATGGGCAGTACAAAGGTTGTTCTGGAAACCTAATCTGTGTTGCGATATGTCATGACCCAAAGGCATGATTTTGTGTGTGCTTTGGCACCAGAATTATCCCTGCCAAGTTGCAGCTTCATTGCACGGGAGTTTCCTATTGTAGAGGAGAACCCCGGTGCAGGGACAAGTTTCCCGCCTTTCTGCAGCTTCTTTTGCAGGGTGCATTGCTCAAGTTGCAAGAGAAATGCATGGTGCAAAGGAGTTCCCGCCACCAGTAGGCAAGCGATTGCCCTGTTAGCGGTATAAGGGGCTTGAGCGGTTTCCGCCCAAGCCGAAGAGGACTCCACATCCATCTTGTGGGGACTCTGGGTACACGGCAGGGTAATAGAGACCCTGTGTGAGATTCAGAGGAGCTTGGCGACCTGATCCATCGCCCACCTCTTCCCGTCATCGAGCGCAAATTTTATAAGACGTATCTCTGATTCCGATTTTGGTGGCTCGTTCACCCAGAGCATCCGGAGCTCTGTTCCATGGAGCCTAGCAAACTCCACGTGACCGTCCGTGTTGTCTGTGTCTGTAACCACAACTCAAGCAAGTTTTCCAGCCTACACCACTGCCATCTCGGTGTAAGTAAACAATCTTTAAAACTACCGCTAAGCGTTTGTGCCTAATTCCAGCTTGTCACCCTCCCTCTCCGATCCAGCGTGCCCGGGCTGCTGGCCACAGCCCGCGTGCAGCGCGGAAAAGGGCTTGGGTTGCTCCCGGCCCGTACACGATACTTCCAACTCCTGTGGCCTTTCAAGTCTCTACCTTGAATAGGTCCTGGTGTGTCTGTATGGAATTGATTAACCCTTTAATAGCTGGATTGATATACACTATCAATCTGAACCCATCAGTGAACATCACTGAAACCACAAGCAGGCATTTTATTTCTTAGATGAAAAATTCCTGAGAATAACCAGGAATTCCCCACTACAGTCAGAAGTTGTGTAAATGGAGAGAGTGGATCATTTACTATCTGATCAGTCCACCTCACTCCACTTTTCAGAATATGAGCACCTTTAAATTAACCATTCGCTACCCCCTCACCCCCCAACTATACAAAAATAAGGCTGAAGGGGACTTCTGTTTTTTTTATTCCAGGCTCCTGCTCAGAGTAGGATTGTTCCTGTCTGAAGCATCTCATATAAATGTCATCTACCTTGTACTTAAAACTTCAAGCAATTAAGATTCCGTAACTTCTGTAGATAATTTGTTCCAGCCTTTAACTACTCTCAAAACACCCCTGTAAAGATGCAGATACATTGCTCCACACAACTGGGGCTGAGATCAGAAGAAAGTATAATAAGCGTCAGTTTGTTCACTAGAGTCTTAGCATTATACTTATACGTTTTAGTGGCCTGAACAAGTACTTCTACAGGGTCATTCTGGCTCCTGTAGATTTCAGCTTGTTGCATTCAGAGTCACACATGTTCAACAGAATGGACAGCTAATTTCTGATGGTGAGTTCATATTTCTTCCACAACCATTTTCAGATCCCAGGGTGAGATCTCAGGAAAAATAAAGTGTTATTTGTGAAAAAAATGAATTTGATCTGGAATTATTTTTGATCAGGAGTTATTGAGCAAGAAACATTTAGAAAACAAACAGCATCTGGATTTCTAAAAAACCTTTCGATCACATGTACAAAACCATTAGAAGAACAGCATCTAGATTTCTAAAAAAGGCTTTCAATCATGTATACAAAACCATTAGAACTTTTAATCCTAGAGGCTGGTTTTGAACCAGAACAATCAATAGATGCCAACAGAGCAGGTAAAGACAAGCAATCAAGCTTCTAGGGGGTTGAAATAATGTCCATCAGGGCATGGTAATAATTTCCACTGAATAACAATTAAACAAATGGTGTTACGGAACAGAGGAGATTTCCAGGTAGGATCAATCTAGGCAGGGTGTGAGGAGAAAGCAGAAGAGGATTGGGTTTAATTGCACAGAGAAGAATTTGCTCTGCTTCCATCAGAGCAGATTATCCCATGCAGGAAGGTTTTTTTCCCCACAGGAATGTGTATATTTTAGATACACAGGGGGGAAAAAATCCCCACACGTTCCAAAATTTTAGTTTCTGATCTCCTTGTAGTAAAGACCACACAAACTGATGATACATATACATGAGAGCATAATTAAGAAGAGTGAAACCTGGACGATTTTCAATCTCCATGGCAATTACCAACTTAAAAAAAATCAAGATAGTCTCACGCCCAAAGGATGGTTATTATGCAATGTGTCTTCATTCATTATAGTTAGCTCAAGCATTGACAGCAATGTAGTAGCCAGGGAGGGAGTTGTTTTTTGTTAGCAGCAGGAACCCTCCCCTGGGGAAGCACAAGATGCTGACATCATGCTGCTGTTTCATAGCCATCACAAAGCACTCCTAAACACTAGCAGGATAGAAAACAGTAGGCATCTGGGAGCACATAAACTACAGCCTCAACTTGCTGGCCACTTCTTGAACCACTTTGGCTAAGAGTATTCATGGACAGAGAACTACACCCGGTAAATATATTCAGTAAATGAATATGGTAATTATACAGAATAGGATTCTCAGTAGACTAGCACTGAAGATGATTTGCATAAGAAATGTGGACTATTCATGGCAACGAATGTGTTATTTGTTTATAAAAACAGATTAAGACTTGTCTAAAGGCCTAGAACTAAACTATATGTCAGAAATTAGCACTTAGAGCCTTATGCCTTCAAAGTGCTCTGTGTGCATTTATCTAATTAATCCTCATTTGCAAGTGTGAGGGAGTGAATGTATACTTCTCACACAGTCTGTTTTATTTGGATTTTGCTGGTTATTCAGGAAGTGGAAACTCCCCATAGCTGAGGTGCTAGTTAACTTTCTATTATAGTCCTGGTTTTGACAGTCATAAAAATGCTTTAAAAAATAGAGTCTTTTCAGCTCTTTCAGCTAGCAAACCCTGAAGTTGGTTTCACAATCTTTTTTTTTTTTTTTTGGTGTGGGGAGATGGGACTGATTTTTCTAGTCCTTCTCGCCACCAGCACACACTATATCAAACATGGCTTGGTGAATGGGAAAACTTTTTCTGTGCTAGAGCTCTACTCAGCATGGGTCTTGTGGGTGAGAGGGAAAGTCAAGGAGCTAGATATACCTCCTGTCTTTTAGGGCTGACCTCAGCCCTGAGGTGACTTTGATCAACCCAGCAACTGCTCTGGATTAATGCCATTGAGGTAAGGGATGCTTAGTAGAGGCCTGACATCAGGTTATAGCACCGCCTGGACACACAGCTCCTTCTCTCAGCATGTTACATTCACAGGCATGGGCTCTAGCTGATAGGGAGTTGTCTTTTGGGTATTTGCAGCCAGAGAACAACTTTGTGCCCACTGCAGATGGAGCTTTGAGGATGGGTTTAGTGAAAAAGGAGACTATCCTATATTCACTAACACAACTGCACTGTATTATGCAAATTTTAAATAAAACAGGTGTATTCATAGCATGTGGGTAGCAGTGCTTTCCCCATTCCTGATTGCCCAAAACAAAAGAAATTCCTAGGCAAATATCTAACCTGAGACAGAGTTACAATTATAACCATACATTAAAGATAAATCTTAAATGGCAAAGTTCAGTATATACACACCAGCACATATTCTATGAAGGCTAAGTCTTCAAACACCACAAGAATTGGAAGTATTAGGTTTCTAGGACAGTCTTTACTCTGCCCATCTCTCTGCCGCCCCACAAACCCTCCAGGCAAGAGCATTAGTTTAAGTTTTGGAGCCACTATAGCACAGTATTTATAGAGATACACAACTCCAGTTCAGGTTGTCTTTCTATTAGCTGGCAGGGCTTGGGCTAACATAAGAAAGAAAGGATCCCAAAAGCTTCAGCTTTACACCTAATGCATTAGGCTGTCTGCACTTTGCAAAGACCAGTTTTCAATCTAGGAACCTCTAAGTCACATGGACAGGACTGAACTTTTGTAACCAGCTTTTCCAGAATCATATGTGAGCTCAGAATAAGACAGTCCATGCCTGAGAGAGATCACAGTTTGTCACATAGTCCCTAACCTGGGTAAACTACTGTATTCACACATAGTCATTGTTTAACAGTTTAGTTAGTGCTGTGGCCAAAGCCACTTCTGAGAAGAAACATTTGTCAAAAAAATTCCAGGCTTTCTGGCTGATCATTCACTTCTGTGCAGGAGAAAGGGGAGAATGTCTCTTGCAATATTTGGTTAAAAGTAAAGAATTGTGTTAGGGTGCATTGTGGTTCAATCTTCTAGGGTTTGGATGCATGCCTCCCCCAGGATTTTGCATGTAAGCTTTTCCAGAAGGAAGGTACGTGGGCAAAGCTTGGCATTCAAATGTGAAAATGCTCATATCCACAAAAAGGGAATGTAAAGTTACACGTTGCCAGCTGTGTTAATTGAAGCCTGAATTCTGGCTGGCATCTGGCCAATTACATAGTTATGCATAAGTGGAGACTTGGCTCCAAAATCTGCTTAACACCTGCACACAGAAGGGCAGAGGCAGTGAAAGTGATAAAGGAGCAACATCTGACTTTGTATAACATGTTGCAAAACTGAAAATAAAAGATTTGTTATACTGCTTTATCCTGATACTGTAATGTCACCTGTTTGAACCACCACTTTGTGTGTGTTTAATGGACAAAGTCATGCAATCCAATGAGAGAAGGCTGACTTTATTTATTCATATTAGGATAAGGACTTGATCTGAAGGCTGTCCTGGTTGCTTATGTGCATTTATATATGTATAGAACTGCCCTCTCCTGAATGGAATCAGGACTTCTCTTCTGTGCCATAGGCCCTAATACTGCTAAGAGTTAAGCAAGAGTTTCTTTTAGTTTGAGTGTCCTTTTAGAGAAGGAGTTTGAGTGCTCTCCCTATGTACATAGCTTGCTTGGCTTTGTGCTGACACATAGTGACAACTGTGAAGCTGTAGGTGGTAACAGATTCATTACAATATGTAGTAGAAGGGTGCTGTATGCTCTGTGCCAGGCCATTGCTGTGGCAGGTTGATCAGGATGTAACTGAACTGTCTTGGAGGCATATTCCACTCTCACTTTTGCACTACTTATGGTACTGGGTGTTTTCTATAGATTTAGTCCAGAATTAGGGAAGTGCTTTTCAGGGCCTGGTCCCATGTGTACTGTGTGCCCTCACTACCATTGAAGTCAACCAGAATGAAAGGCAAACAGCACTTTGCAAGATCAGGCCCTAGCTGGTAGCTTTGACATGGGCGGGTAACTCTGCTAGTCTAGTCTATATGGAGATTACTAGCTATAATTGGGTACATAAAGCTATTTGATTTTTTTTCCTCCTTGAGTGCTGGTAATTTCCTGGCTGCCTTAAGTGGCTTTGATCTGTTGGCTGGTGCATTGACTCAAAGTTAAATCACTTCTGCAAAATTGCACCTAGGTATTTTTCCCCATGATCTCCTCCTGCATCACTGGCCCTCAGCTGTCCTTGGCTGCCCCACGAAAGCCTTTATATTTAGTCCTGCAGAGCTTCAAAAGGGGCTACAAACCAGTGGACCTGGACACATCCCCCTTTTTTGTGCTTTCCCATCCTATGAGAGGAATTTTTTTTCCTGTCAGCCATTATATGATGAAAGGCAAGGTCTGGTGGTTTTCTTTGTTCAGCTGGGCTGGGATATAATACCATCCAGTCTCACTGAAAATGGCTTGGCTGTCCTTGGCAAGAAACAGCACCAAAGTGCTGTTTTACTTTACCTGACTATTGTTTACTTTGAAAAATCACCCAGTTGAAAGAGGTCAGGCATCTGGACTTGGAGTTATTAGTTCCACTGATATCTCATGCAGCCAAGCAATATGCAAGACAGTTAAAGGAATGCAGCCAATTAATTTAAGCCTCAGATATGATTGACTTCAGTATTATCAGAATCAGAGAGCACTCTGCTCTGGATTAACTCTTGCATTTCTTTAAAACAGCCCTCTGTTGCATACATGATTTTCCCTTAATCTCCTTTCATTGCTCTCATACTTACGTAGCTTCATCTGTGCCAGCAAAGGTGGCAATGCCAGAGTAGACTGGCTATTGGCATGTCTATTGTCTACTACTGTGACATTCAGACCAGCTCAGAGCTGGACTGAATAATGACACTGGTAAAAATGTCAATTTAAAGGCTGCTTCTGTGTAACTAATGTTATGAAAATGGGGTGGGAGAGGGAAAGGCACTACACAAATATCAGGCATTGGATTACAGTAGGGATTTTTTTACCAAGGTACCATAACACTCTGGGGTGCCATGAGCTATCACACAATATTAACTATGCAAATGTAATTCACAATATAAACCCAAAGGGCATGTCCAGATGCGTGTGCACATTTCTCTGGGGACAAATACCAGCAGCACATACTTGTGCCCCTGCTACTTGTCCCTGGCAAACACTTATGCATGTGTGATCTGGAGTGTGGCAAGTTGCCATGAGTAGGGTACAGGAGGCTGGCTAGCAGCTGGAGTGTGACTCTGGCAGGCCAGGCTTTGGGCAGTGCACACTGCTACCATGTATACCACCCCACTTTTTTCAGGCACATTTTTTTTTTTGACACTGGGATCTCCTGGTGTGTTTTGACCCGGAGGGATGTGGGCAGTGGAATCCACCAGGGCTCGGTCCTGGGGCCTGTACTGTTCAACATCTTTATCAGTGATCTGGATGTGGGTGTGGAAATCACGCTATCCAAATTTACTGATGACACCAAGTTGTGAGGTGAGGTGGGCATGCTGGAGGGGAGGGACAGAATCCAGCTAGATCTAGACAGGTTGCAGAGGTGGGCGGATGAGAATAGGATGGAATTCAACACAGACAAATGCAAGGTGCTGCATCTAGGGAGAAGGAACCAGCAACACACCTATAGGCTGTGTTCTTGTCAACACAGTGGCAGAAAGGGATCTTGGAGTCACTGTTGACTCTAGGATGAACATGAGCCGCCAATGCGAGGAAGGCTAACTGCACCTTGAACGCCAGCAAGATCCTCAATGCACCATCAGCTTCGGTGTTAGAAGGACTAGCCACGATTGGAAATGCAGTGGGGAATGGTGTTAAATCTACTATACATGAAATAGGATCGATAGGACAACAACTATGGAACACTATAAAGACTGTATTTTCGGGAAAATGGGTGATATATGTTATAATAAGCATCATAGGATTGTTTGGGTTAATCATTTTGGGAAAATTAATTTTGTGTATGTTGTCATGGAATCATCATAATAAGTTTGTAAGGCTTAGTAATGAAATATAATTGTAATCAAACTGCCTAATGGGCACGGGGGGATGTCATATTGAATGAAATAGTTTGAATGTTTGTAAAGTTTGCCCATTAGCCAGTTTCAGGAAGAAGATAAGATTTATCTCCTTATCTAAGTCATTGTTTTTGGACTACGTGTGCGAAAAGTCCTGACTTTGCTTAAAGTCTTAATTTGAATTTTATCTTTAGAAGTCTTTTACAAAAAGAGCAAATATCCTGAGTTCCGAGAGATCAAACCCTAGGGCCTTTTGACCACATTGGTAAGAAAAGGTCACTTGCAGTGACTAATCAAGCCTCTCCGTGAACACGAATCTCTTAGTTCACGCTGAAGCCGCGGAGCGCCCGAAAGGGACTGAAGGAAGGGGACGTAGTCCTATCACTGGTGAGCCCAGCTCATTGAATCGTATTGCTGAGGCCAGCTTATTGAACCGTACTACTGAGGCCAACCCATTAAATCGTACTACTGAGGAATTAAACCATATTTTGGTATTTGGCTTCTCGGAATTCTAGGATTGTAAGTATATTATGAAAAATAACAGTATTGATTCAAATTTAACTTTTAGTTGTAATTGTAGTTGTTTTTGTAATACTAATTCTTATAGCATTGTTTGGGAAGGAAGTGCATTTGGAGCATTGTTTCTGATATATGTAATTATTGTGTTCTTAATGTTTGTGGTGTTTCTTAAAGCTAAGCAGTGTTATATACGTAGCAAAGAGTTTTAAAATAAAATTGTGTTGTATGAATTAAGTGTGTATTCATTGTGAAATCGTGCAATCAGCTAAATACTCCCCCAGCCAGTGCATCAAAACGAATCAGTAAATTGTGTGGGATTTTCTCTATTCCATAACCCACTAGAGACAGGCACCACCTGGGGTTACTAGGAATAACGGCCACAAATTGTTAGAGAGAAGGTTCAGGCTGGACATCAAAAGACATTACTTTACAGTTAGGGCTGCCAGGCTCTGGAATGGTACAAGTGAAGTGGTATTCTCTCCTACCTTGGGGGTCTTCAAGAGGAGGCTGAACAGATATTTAGCTGGGGTGATATGATCCCGGCATCTGTTCCTGCCCGGGGCAGGAGGTCGGACCTGATGATCTGTTTAGGTCCCTTCCAACCCTAAGTGCTATGATACTAAAAAAACCTACTGCACTGCAAATTAACCATGTGACAAATGCCTGTGTGTATGGCGTGTGCAATTTGCAGCACGCTGCTGCAGATGGATCTATAGTGCCCCATACCACACATACACACTTGCCTGTACGTGCCCAGACATTTCAAATAGCAATCCAGTGTTAAAAACCTTCTGACCTGTTGTGGTCTTTCTGAGTTCATTGCAACAGAAGAATTGCTCTACTATTTTTCTGTAGTCAAAAATCAAGTAGAAACTAAGAGCTGATATTTTCCAAGGAGTGCCTTGCAACTAAAAAGATTGAGAACCACTAAATTATAGAGATGGACGATGGGAAAGATCCAGTCCCTTATCGAGGTTGGGATTTCTCCCCAGTGCAGAGAGGGAGTGTGAATAGCAGTCAAGATGATGTAATCCCCATTGGTGTCTTCCACTGAGGTCTTCAGTGTTGGAAGTCCTCACACTTATCTTACCCCAAGTCCCTCATACTATGTGAGTTGGACTGAAAGTAAGTGCTCAACTTCCAGGAATCTTAGAAAATCAGTTAATTAATTTTTGGGTGTGTCCTAGTCCCCATTGGCATAGTAGTGTTAGTGCAATCAGCCTGATGAATTCTTCAATTAACAGACGCTATTAAAGCAGCTCTCCTCTTTTTTTTTTATGCAGAGCATCTTCTCACATCTTAAACCTTTAATTAACTGGAGACGTCATCAAGGAAACTTTGCCTGAGAAAAACACTCGTGGTTTAATTAAAAAAGATCCTCAATAGTTAGGGAAGAAATCTATTTGGAATTCAGTCCTAATAGCAGTGAAGAAAGCCCTCAGGAATTGCTCCATCTCCTTCTTTGATTATAACACTAATATGGAATTGTCCTAAAGTGACATGACAGGTCTGGTGGAAAAAAATACTTTAAACTTCACACTAGAATCTCTGATTCAGGCTGTAGATGTGAGGCAAGGTAACATTTAGTTAGCCTAACAATGGAAAGGAGACTGGAAAGTGTATAATTTCAGAACTCCCAGCTCATAAGTACAAACAAGTCTTTAAAAGACTTGTTTGAATCTCTCCTTGGGGATACATCCTTAGGGTATGTATTGTTCTACAGAAGAGCTAGAAATTACTTTCTGGAGGGACTAATGCAAACTGATGCCTAAGAACAAAGGCAGAATCTCTTGCATTACAAGGCAAAAAAGTGAAGCCTATCTGTCTGGTATGTATCTGTGCCAGTCACCAGGATGTCTAGACATTGACTCCGAGATTTTCTGACTGAAGTCACTTTCCCTGCACCGTCTGCAGAATTGCCAATGAAGTACAGTGGAGATTACAGCGCTCTCTGCCACAGTTCATGACCCAAGAGGCTTTTGAGTGTAGCTGGAGGTATTTTCAAAACTAGCTAGGGGAAGATAGGTTTTTCAAACCTTTAGATCAGGGATGTCCGATGTATGATCCATGAAGCCATATCACAAGGCCCACTGAGTTCCCAGAGGGGCTGGCAATTTGGGGATGGGGCAAAAGGGGCCAGGGCCCACCACAAGAATCTAGGGCATTGGAGATGCAGGTCAATGCCTGGGGGTGAGCAATGGCTGTGTTAACTCCAAGTCTTGTTGCCACTTTCCTTGCTGGCATGTCCACATCTGGCATATGAAGAACCTCACAGTTCAGTTCCAGCTTAGGTGGTAGGGCGAGTTTGATATGCTGATTTTTATATGATTTGGGAAAGATCACCCCGACTTATTGCTTCATCCTTTGGTGTGAGCACTTTTGTATGTGTGGTGTTCTCTAGGAGGATGAAGTAGTACAAACAACGTTTTGAGATGCACAAGATTTGAGTTCACCATAATCTCTTGTGTCAGATGCCCACAGCTGGCACCCATTTGGGATGCATGACAGACCTTCCCAAAAGAATCCAAGGCACCTAAACCACATAGAAATTGCCTTTTATTCTTAGGGGATCTCCTAGCAGATTTGAAAGTGGTTCTTTTTGGCAGCAACATCTGTCTTAAGGTTGCTTACTTTTTACAGAGTAACCGTCTGTTTTCAATTGTGTCTAACTTCCTAGCATACCTTGAACACCCAGACAATTTCTCTTTTGTTCTTCATGAGATTATATGATTTGGCTCAAGAATTCAAACATTTTCAAGACTGATGCAAGGAGTAATAAAACCTTTTGCTATTTAAAAAAAAAAATTCCTACTACTTTGCAACAGCTCTGAAAATTTCATGATTTGCAGTGGAAACATTTAAATCTGGAGCTGAGTTCACAGTATTGACAACAGTATCAGCCCCTCCCTTCCCCCTCTCCACAGGTGTAGCTCATGTGCTGGTGGCTTGTTTCCTTCAACTCCAGAATCCTAGGCCCCTTCTGGAGTCCAAGGCACAGCTGGAGCTGCAGGCTGGTAGGGGACACTCAGGGGTAACAAGCAGGGAACAATTGAGGACCTGCCCACCATCACTGCTGACCTGGTGGCAGGGGAAGCCCCAGGGCTGGTCCTGCCCCTCTACAGCTGGGGATTGCCAGGAGGGGCTGCATAGGGTGCTGGGCTTTGTAGCAGCAACAATAGATGGATCCCTACTCCCTATCCCCTGCCTCTGCTTTCCCTTGCAGGTACAGGGGCTCCAGCTGCTAGGGGTAGCTATGCAGGATGCCAGCTTGACCTAGGACAGTGGCAATGGTAGTTCTGTCTCCCCCATCCTATGTGCAGAGGCAAGCCTGGGGAAACCCTGCTGAAGAGAAGGAATGGGAGGGGAAGTGCTGCTGAGTGCCAAAGGTGGGGGACAGGGAAGTTGTATCTTCTTCTGAGACTCAAGGCCCCAGCAGCTGCTGCCACATGGCATGGTTTGTCTGTAGGGAAGGAAGGGGGTGGCTGCAGCCACCCTGGTGGAACATCCTCCTTTGTGAAATCCTAGATCTAGCCATATAGGTGCATAAAGATACCTGCTGCTGCACCTGGAAAATCTGCCCAAATATGATCAAACTGCAAACTTGGAAATATTGCCACATGGTCACATACAGTAGAAAAGCTCAGAGACTGATTCCTCTGGTTTCCCAGTTACACTGGGGATGCTCTAGACCAGGGGTTCTCAGTTCTCAGGCCGTGGCCTGGTGCTGGGCCGCAGAGGATCGGCTGCCGGTCTGCAACATGGTCAGCTGCCAGACCAGAAGTGTCCACGGACCGGCAAACCACAGCCCCGCAAAGCCAGGTGGAGGCCGTGGCTCCTTCCACAGGGCCCCTGGCAGCACAGGGTTTGGCCCACTGACCCACCTGGAGGGTGGAGGTATCCTTACCTGTCTTCTGGGCCATGGTTTGCTGGTCCACAGCATTAAAACATTGGGAACCCCTGCTCTAGACCTTACTAAGCCTCCTGTCTCATCCTGAAGCAACCACACAAACTCACCATATCTTCCGCTGGTGCACTGAATAAAGTGGGGTTCTGTGGGTGAAAAAGCATATGAACTTATGGTTAGAATGTATCGTAATGCCTGCGTTTACAGGGCCAATTAAGGGTGGCTGTGGGATTTTAATTCTGGCATTTCCTCACTTTTAAAGGCCTGATTTTGCAATTGTTAAAACACAATTTTAGCAAGATTTTTGGGGTCTGTATTATGAAGCACCCTTCATTACAAAAGTTCATAAACTGCTACCCACTAGTAAAATGCTACCACTTCTGTGGTGGAAAGCAGTCACTGCTACACAGTGGTGTACAGTGAGAAATAAGAAATGCAGAATCCAGCTGCATAATGAAAATGACAGAATCATAAGGTTGAAAGGGACTTTGAGAATCATCAAATCCAAAATGAGGACACTGAACTTTTATTTTTTCTCATTGAGAAGACCCCATCATAAAACAGATGTTGTCCAAAAGGAAATTAAGACGAGTGCTAGAATCAGTCAGCCAGTTGCAGCTAGGCTTTAATTAAGTGAGTCATCTGAGATCAATTGCCTCAGTGGATCACAGAGAAGGGGGAAGGCTTGTTAAGGTTTTAAATCAAGAAGATTTCAACAGGGAGAAACAAGCATTGGTCAGATCCTCAGCTGTTGTAAACTGGTGTGGTTCTGACCTTGGATGGCTTTCAGGACTGAGGATGTTGCCTTGGAATTCAGTCACGAGGATTGGTGTTTAGCTACTGTATGTAACTCAGGATATTAAACATATTGCACAAGTCTCTGGAGATGGGACAGCACTGATGGCTAGGCACATTTGTTCAGTCAAGTTAAAAATGCTTCACTACTGGTTTTACTTAAAAAACTCATTGCCTGGGCCACTTGGATCCTTTCAGCCCAGGAATTGCTTTCAAGCCTGTATGTGCCCTTTGAATTAGCCAAGGCTGAGGATTCTTTTTTCAGTTTCTTCAAGTGCTGTATGCGAGGACTCCTATTTGGAGCTAACTAGTTTACTTAACCTGTGGAACAGCCCACTATAATGGGACTCGTATAGCAAAGCTATTGTGCACAAACAGAGCATAAGCATGCTCGAGTGAGAGAGGGAGCTGAATGTACAGTGTTCTCAAAATGTGGAGGTCTTGTTTTGAACCTTTTTTAGGACTGTGTCCTTTGTAACCACCCCCATTTCCTGTCACAAGACCTGAGTGACCTCCCCTTTGGCAGAAGATGGCCGAATTCTTTTGAAGCTGCCAACATTGAGCATATGCTAAAGCAGGTTGCTTCAGAACAGCTTGAGAAGTGCTGGCCCCCTACCCCCCCATACGGATACTTTCAGTAGGGTTTAAAGTACAACCAGCATGCCTTGACTGAAGCAATATCTACCTAGGTGTCCCTCCCTGTCCATAGCTCAGACCATTCTAGTTGTGCTATGCTCTCACCATGGGTCAAGGACTTATTTTCTGTATTACTAAATTGGCACTTTTGGATAGGTATTTTTTCCCCCCCCTCACACTGTTGCTGTGATCTTCACGAGCAAGGAGAAACCCTTCCAGCAGAATTCAGTGCTGACATAAAAAAAGGTACCTCCTTGAGGCCTTTCGAGCTTTACCCATTAAGTCAGTGTTGTGTCCAGTCTTCTTTAGGCAACAGAGCTCCTTGTTCTAAAGGCCCTGCTTCAATTTCATCATGGTCAGCTCGCTATACATTATAACAGGGTGCAGTATTCAACCAGCACTCTCCAGCAGCTCCCTGCATTGAAAGGACCATGATGTTATTCTGTGATAACTGTCGAGGTTACAAAATTATTTTTCATTACATATTGAAATGGGATGGGTAGCTCAGAAGGAAATAAAAAGAGCAAACCAACCAAAAAAAGCCTTTTCATATTTTGATTATTTTTTTGCAAACAGGAATGGTGTCCAGAACTGATTTTTGAGAGGGTTTCGCTCTTTCCTAGGTAAGAAATTACCAAGAATCCTTGAACCTCAAAGCCATTCTCCTTCCAAAAAAACTAGCCCCCCCGCCCCAAAATGGACTTATTTGAAACAGATGCATCTCTGTGAGATGTTCTGACAATGAATCAGCATATTCAGATTAACTGAAATTCTGTCAAAAATGTTTTAGCCACAGTCAGGTCAAACACAAAAATGGCAGGAAGCAATTGTTTGGGGGTTGGACTAGATGACCTCGAGTTTCCTTCGTGCCCTATTTTTCTGATTCTTTATTTTTTTCTCTCTCTTCCCATGCTAAAACTCTTTTAGTTCCATCCTAGGTAGCTAAACTGGCCCCTTCTGCTCAGAAATGCTGATCATCTTTTCATTAGCAGAGAAAGATTCCCAGATTAGCAATACTAAAAACTGAGTGACCGGTCTCAAAAATAGCAGCTTCCTGACCCCCCAAATTGCTTTAAACTCATTTTGGTATGCTAGTGGTTATCTTTAGCCTCCTCTATGTTGTTCTAGCTCCTAGTGCTCTATCTGACACCTGCTACTTGTCACAAGACATTCTTGGCTCTGTCGGCCATCCTGTTATCTTTGTCACTGTGACTGTGTAGATGGACACATATACCTTTTCCATAATTTTCCACCAAGCATTTCTCTGGATTATTAATACAAATTATTCAACCTGCTGGAAACTGCTCTAAGGTTAAAATACCCAGATATAGGCAGGTAACATCATATTTAAAAAAAAGACTTACCTGTTGCTGTGCTCTATTAGACAGAGCCCTGGAATAGGTTTCAGAAAACCTGAGGGTTGATTCCTAACTATGCTATTGATGATGTTTGGCAAGTGACTTCAGCTGTGTCTGTTTTTGCATCTGGTGAAATTTGGCTTAAGATAGCGACCTTCTTTTAAAGCACTCTGGGATTGACAGATAAACAGCACTATGTAAGAGCTGGGCATTATTAGATGCAATGGACCAAATTTTCCTTGTTGCCACTGACAAAACTCATTTCACTTTAATAGGGCTGCAGCAATATAGTGGGAGAATTTCATCTGAGAAATATTTAATCTGCTTGGGTCTAAATATAACTTTGCAACAAATGACTTATTTTTTCATCCTTCTCCTCACTGTTTTTCTGTGGCTTGCATACTCACTTGCTAAATATATTACTGGGCACTATTTGCCTCCATCTACACAGGGGAGGTCCTTGCATGGTTTCTCTCGCTCCTAGAAATTTTGCAGATGCATAGCTAGGGCTCTTCCAACCCCTCACATAAATACTGGTTTCTGTGCAAAGTAGGCATAAAACGCAATCGAATTAGAATTCTGCAGTCTCACTAGTGATAGGGATGCACCTGACTTTCATGGGTGTATTGGACTACATGAGGTATAAAACAGCGAAGAACAAGTCTACAGCTATTTATCACAGAGAAATAACTGGCTATTTATCACACTAGCTGGGCCCCTGTCAGTAACTCTTTTTCTCAGTAGAGGGAGTTGTTTCTCAATATAATAAGATAACATTATCCGATTGCATTTTTGTCAGGCATGTCTTATTTATTACCTCACATGTAATTTAATTTGCAGTGTATTTCCCTTGCTATTTTCTATATTTTTCCCCTGTATATTGTAATAACTTTCAATAAAAGTTTGAACAAAGAAAGGGACACAATTTTTGATCCACCACTGAGATGAAATACTCAAGCATCTCCTGCTTTTTTGAAAAAAAAGCTTCTCTTATTTTTGGCAATCAATGAAGTTTTCTAGGAAAATGTTGATGATCATCATCTGGGAACACAATTACCAGCTTCAATAAAAACTGTAGCTGAAATGTTGTGTTGCTGGTAACACAGAACAGGTGCCCACAGCAAAGTGAATTATTATAATGTCTAGTGACTGTATTTGTTTCTCTCACAAATAAACGGTCCCTGCCCCGAAAAGCTCCATCAAAGTGTGTGACAGGTGACAGGCTTACTTACAATTTACTTATATCTACCAGTTGTCATCTGTCATATGAGCAACAGCTGGGGAGAGCACAAGGTAAATGAGAAACTTATAAATATGTAATAAGCAACTGTCAATGTGCACCAGCTGCCTAGCGGTTGTCAGGTGTTTTGTAGGCATTACAGCATAGGTGCATTTAAAGGAGAGGCAGCAAAGCAACACTTTAAGACAGGATACAGAGAAAGGAGCATAATTCTGAAACTGAAGGAGAAGTGAGAGGTAAAATGAATTGCTGAACTGCAACTGAGCTAGAATGCTGGGCTCCTTATCCTTGAGATAAATGTCGTAAGAACATTAATATTCACAAATAAACTCTCTCATAATTTCTGGAAAAGATTGGTATTTTCAGATCTCTGTAGTACTGAGGCAATGGTCTGGCACTGACTCTGGTAGAGGTTTTCTCCCCACTTCTGGCAGCATCTGGGTTTTGCCCTGTATCTCATCTATATGCTGAGCTATAGGTTGCCCCTGCTCAGCTGCAAAGACAGGCTTCAATGCAGTAGCTTTTTTTTTTTTTTCCCCCGCCTGTGCTGTTGTTCAAGAAGTTCTGCACGTGTCCACCCATTGGACCTGTTTCTCCACTCTGTCATAGAACAAACCCTATTAATACAGCAGTCATATACCTTAAAACAAAAGGAAAGGAGAAATGTCTCTTTCTGTTGTTGCTAATGAAATTTTTATCTGGGCATCTCTGTAAGCACATCGGGCCTAAGAGGCACAGATTATATTAGAGAAAGAAAAGAGTCAGTGAGCCTTGGAAATAAATCAAAAGAAGAAAAAGGAAGAAGAATAGCAACAGTAAATTAATAAGTGACACAAAACAACTGGAGGAAATAATAAAAATGGGAGGAGTGGAAAAAAAAAAGGCACAGGAGAGATTGTTTACAATGTGCATTGGACTTACCAGCTTTCTGACATCTTATCTCCAATTCCTTCCATATGTTACTTTACGCACGGGTTCCTGTTTTTATGGGGTTTTGTTCTTTGGTTTTCGAACAAACATGAATGACTCACATCTGCTCCAATACCTAATTTATTCTCTAACGTCTTCTGCTGGGGATGGCTTTGCTTGTGATATACTTACCAATGACAGGAGTGGAAGAAGAGTAAACAGGGGAAAAGAAGGGGGCAAAGACATGACAGAACAGAAATAACATGTAAGCCAGTGTAAGTGATCAGAAACTGGTTCAAATTTGTAACGCAAGAAAAGTTCAGTGCACATAAACTGCTTTCAAAATGTCAGAACTGGTTTAAGATAAACCTGGATGGACATAGTATCAGACTGAGCTGATTTAGGTTAAATCCATTTATTAAATTTCTGTCCTGTATCTCCTTCTGATTCAAGTGAGCTCACAGTCCCCCAGCATCCCAGGATGCTTTGCACCCCACCCGGTCCCCTTGCAGGGAGGTGGGCTAGCTTTGGCCCAGGCTGCAACAGAACAAGGAAGCATGCTCTAGCGCCCCCTGGCTTCTGGCCTGCCCCACTGCAGGCACGTGGCTGCATTTCCCCAGTCAAAAGTGAAGGTCTGTTCACTTGCTTATGGGTTCAGTCTGCAGCTTAGATGAACCTGCCAAGATTGAAGGGACTCAGCCTTGGCTTTACTGTGCGTACTTAGCCGAGGAGGTTTTGACTGGCTTCTGGTGCCTAGCAGTGTGTCCCCTACCTCTCCCTCCAAGAAGCCTGAACTGGCATGTTGTCCCACAGGGGTAAAGGCTTGTGCCTGAGCAGAGCCCTGGGGTCCCCTGGAGAGGGGCTGGAGGGGGGCCGGAGTCTGCTGCTGGCTCAGCCCTGCCCGCAGCCCAGCTCTACGCTGGCCTCCTCCCCACGCAGAGCCGCGCTGTGTGGAAGATGATGATTTTTTTTTT
>NW_005841862.1:2588702-2594489 GCF_000455745.1 Alligator sinensis | reverse complement strand
GGAGCCCAAGGGCAGACGCCGAAGGTAACGCGGTGCGTGCGTGCGGGGGGCGGAGATCAGCCCCTCCGGAGGCGCTAGGAGGCTCCGCACCCCCTGCCCCTCTCCCTCTCCCTCTCCCCATGCCGAGCGCTCCCAGCTCCTCCGCAGCACTTTCAGGGCAAGTGCGGGACTTGTCCCATAGGACATCCATCACACGTCCCACCTGCCTCCCGGGACTTTTCTTTCTGCGAAACTCTGTGGCGGCAGGGAGCAGGGCTAGGAGCAGTGGCCTCAAGCTGCTGCAGGGGAAAGGGAGTTGGGAGATGAGGCACTGTCTGAGCAGCAGTGTGGGCAAGCCCTGGGGCAGGCTGCCCAGAGAAGCTGTGGCATCTCCACCCTTGGAAGTTTTCCAGAGCAGGTGGGGCAGACACTGGTCTGGGATGGTTTAGGCGGGGATGATCCTGCCTTGAGCTGGAGGCAGGACTAGATGACCTTGTGAGGTCCCTTCCAGCCCTGCTTCCCTGCGATCTGTCCCTCAGCACAGGACTCTGGCAGGGAGCTGGAGATGATGGGGCTGCTCGTCCCCCTGGAAATCTATGGGCTTGGGGGTTGGGGAAGGACTTGGGAGAACGGGTTTGTCCTGGGCAGGAGGAGGTGGATTTAATAACAAGCCTTCAACGACCTGAAGGGGGGCTCAGAGGGGATGGAGCTGGACTGTTTTCAGTGGTGGTAGATGACAGGAGGAGGAGCAACAGGCTCAAGTTGCAGCAAGGGCAGATGAGGAAAGATGAGGAAAAACTTTCTCACTAGGAGGGTGGTGAAGCACTGGAACAGGTTACCTAGGGAGGTGGTGGACTCTCCATCCTAGGCGGGTGTCCTTGTGTGGGTTAGGCACAGAGGGAGCCATGTACCTTGCAAGGAAACATGGCCTACAATCCATCTTTCATCCTTGGATCACTAAGGTTTTTAAGACGCTGCTAGACAAAACCTTGACTGGGATGATTTAGTTGGGGCTGGTCCTGCTTTTAGCAGGGGGGTGGACTAGAGGACATCCTGAGGTCCTTTCCAACCCTCCTTTTCTATGATTCTATGTTTGCAAGCCAGACCGCTCGTGCCAGAGCTGGGAGGTACAGGCACTGTGCATAAAGTGCTCATAGCAACTTGCCTGGTGCCTTAAGATATGTGGGTTAAAGAGGCACCCCTTTGCTGTCTTGAATGAGTTGGGCAGTTCTCTCCTGGCCAGAGTCTGCTCTTGCTCGGCTCTGCTTTTCATGTGTGTAACTACGTTGATCTCAGTGGAATTGCTCCCAGTTTCCCCCAGGGGAGCCATTAGAAGTCAAGTTGTTATTGTTGAGGACATGCTGAGTGATCCAAGGATGAAAGATACATTGTAAGCCATGTTTCCTTGCAAGGTACATGGCTCCCTCTGTGCGTAAACCACACAAGGACACCCGTCTAGGATGGAGAATCCACCACCTCCCTAGGTAACCTGTTCTAGTGCTTCACCACCCTCCTCACGAAAGTTTTTCCTTATGTCTAACCTCCACTTCCCTTGCTGCAACTTGAGCCCATTGTTCCTTGTTTTGTCATCTGCCATCACTGAGAACAGTCTAGCTCCATCCTCTTTGTAACCAGGTTCAACCTCATTCCTGTAATCTCTCCTTTTTATATGCGGTCTGTAACTGCACTCTAAATTCCCCATGTGACCTCACTAGGCCTTTTATAGGACTAGATAAAATTAGCATGCTATATTTTCCTGCTTTCAAACTCTGTGCCAAGGTGGTAGGATTTCTGTCCTAACCCTTTCCATGAGATCAGTCTCAAGCTTAATGTTTCCTGTTAAAGATGTAGAAGCATTTTTCTTTTTGTGGGGGGGAGGGGGAGAGGGGAGGAGGAGGGGAAAGGGAATGTTTGCTTTAGTATAGATGTCTCCGTGCTTCATGTATAACTAAAGGCTTAAGATGCTGTGAATCTAAAAATTAATAAAACTTTGCATTAGGGTAATAACCATCACCTTAGTCATCAGTAGGTGTGTCTATGTGAGACGCTACTGCATGGTAGCTCATTGCTATCGCACGGTAGTGTTGCTGGGTGCTAACCATGCGGCAATGGTAGTATGCAGTAGTAATGAGCTACTGTGCAGCAGCTTGTTGCTTCTGCACAGTAGCGTCCAAAAAAACACGTGTGGTGACAGTACTGCGCAGTAACAGTGCCAGTATGGACCAGAATCCCAGAGCTGAAGGGAGGCCCCAATTCAGACAAGTACTTAAGCATATCCTTAAATTCATCCGTACTCAGCAAAGGATTTAAGAACATTGAGAGCATATGTTTAAGTCGCATCTAAGTTCGTGGAACTTAAACATGTCCCTAACGTTCAGATATGTTTAGTGATTTGCAGGGTAAGGCAGAACTGGGGCTAGGTTCCTGAGCTGGACCTTGGAGCAGGAGGGTGTCCTTGTGTGGGTTAGGCACAGAGGGAGCCAGGTACCTTGCAAGGAACCGTGGCTTACAATGTATCTTTCATCCTTGGATCACTAAGCATGTCCTCAACAATAACTGACTGATTTCACAATGCCTGTGTGAAGTAGATATGACTATGCAATATTCATTTTAAAAATAGGGCAGCATCAGGAGAGAGTTTGAGAGGTCTGTGGTCATACTGAGTCAGCGGCAGAGCTGCAGCTACTCTCAACTAATTTAAATCACTACACTTAAAAGCAGGAGCTTAAGAGGAATGTAAGTGTTATCATGAAATGGTTTCCTACCTTGGTGAAAGCAGGTTGCTGGTGGGATTCCACACCTTTCTGCTCTGTTTTGAACCTGTTCTGTCAGAACCTGCTAAGTGCAAACCCCCATAAATAGGAAGTGAAACTAATTTTTAAATTCCGTGAAATGACAGAAGCGGGGACCTTTTTTCAACGTGATGTCCACTTTAATAACTTATGATGTTACTAATGCTGAAAAGGCAAAAAAGGAAACTTGTCTAAATACAGGGACCAGATTCTGTTCTTAATTACACTGCTATAAATCTCCATCTCCATCTCTTCCTCGAAGTGAGTTGGTTAATGGGACTCTCAGGGGGTTTTGCATTAAGCTCTTGCTCCAGATGCATACCAGCGTAACTGAGAAGAATAACTAGCCCATGATTCTTATGGCAGCTGTGTTGTCTTGACCAGTTCTTCACAGATGACTGTATCTACCAAGTCTGAAAACTTGTAACTCAAGCCACTGTTAAAAAAAAATAATCCTAAATTGGTAAAAAAAAATCTGTGTTTTTCATGTGCAGAAAGTTTTAAACTTTCTTTTTTCTCCCCTCCATGCTTTCTAAACAAAAATGATTGAATGGATTTTTTCAGGCTTTCTGAAAAAATTCTCATTTCTAGGATGGGAGAATGAGCTTGTGCAATTTCAGGCCAAAAGATAATTTTTTGTAGGGGAAGGTAATAAGTCTCTAGAAAGAGATTTAGAATGAAAGTGCTTTTGGAACCGTAACTATCCCTTTGTGTAAATAGGCTTGGATTGGAACTGCAGTCTTCAGAATTGCAAAATAAAAATTCACTTGTCGGACATGATATAGTATATTATCCTTCAAATGAACCCTTTTCTTTCTTGGGAACAGTTGCTGTAGAATTCATTCTCCTTTTCCACAGTCCCCTTTGAATATTCATGGACTGTGGAGAGATGTATTTACCCCCTGATCTTCCAACTGCTAGCATTGTTACGGACTCATTTCTGTTCCCAGTGCAGTCAATAAGAATCTTCTTATAAATGTGGGCCTAAATTTCTAAGTTGCACCAGCCAAGTTGCCATAACTCCGCCAATTTGACTGCTAAAATTGCCTCTTCATTTCTGCTGAATTTTCTATCAAAACAGTTGCATTCTCCTGAGATCCATAGACTGCAGATTGATATTTCTTTTGTTGCGCATTATAGTTTTGGCTTTGGAAACCACTTTTGAATAATATGAATTATAAGCTGGTGGTGAGAATGGAGATATGACGTCACTTCAGTTAAGCCCTCTTCAGGGATTCACATATGATTTTGTATACCAGAGCTAGTGAGACTACAGTGTGTGTAGAAGATGGGGCTACGCTACAGTTGTCTGTCCATGAGGACAGGTACTTTGGACACTGGTGAGCTGGTGTTTGTGTATCCAGTGATTCTCTTGCAGTGTGCAAATAGGTCCTTCCTTACCTCCTCCAGTTCTGTAAAGGAAGCTGAGATTATAATGGCAGCAAGAGCATCTGTGACATAGTGGAACAAATTGGTGGTGCTACTCCTGTTGGAGAAATGGTTTCCATTCACCAAGCTTCACAGTCAAACATTCCTAATTTTCTTCTTGCTTTTAATGCTTCTTTCAATCAGGCTTACTTTATTTTTGGGGTAATGCGGTCACCAAACTGTGCTCACCGAGGCCTTCATGGTAGATCCACAACATGACTCACTTGGATCTTCCCAGTGAGCATCTGAGTAGAGTGGTCCAAAAGCATAGTCTTCTCTGGTGCTTGAGCTGAAGAAAACTCTCTCAGGCATCTGCAGGTTAGGGATCATGACACACAGATGAGCTATTCTGATCTATCCAGCAGAGATCAGTGGTGTACATGCATATTGGTGAGTTATTTAGGGCGTGAAGAACTGTACTAGGAAGCTATTCCATGAAGCACTGCATGCTCGCTCCAGGTCCACTACAACCTGAAACAGATGTGTGGTGCTAGGCACACATTAGTAGCCATGCCAGAGACAGCGAGCTTATCTTTACAAGTCCACTGTATCTATTTTGGGATGCTGTGTGTGCTTGGGAAACATGAGCTGGACTACCTGCACATGATCCTGTGCCCTTGCTGGAACTGTTGCCACTGTGTGCTCCATGCTAGAGCTGCAGCTATTGTTGCTGCTGCCAGAGCCACCCAGTGCCTTCGGCTGGATCTAGCCCATAAAGAGCCCTGTTTGGGGGCTAGACCTGTCTGGGTCCAGCTGGGGTAGGAGATGAGTTTGGCACCCCTGCCTTAGGGTATGGTTACACTAATGCTACACTAGAGGCACAGTCTGTTAGGGCATATATAGTGTGACACCAAGCCAGCCATGCTACTTCCAGTTTGGGTGGGCTCTTGAATCAGAAGTAGGGTTACTGTGGTGCCAGGCCCATGTGAATTCAGGTGTTCAGGCTGCAGTAATTTAATGGTTTTAAGCTACAGAAACATGTTACCACAAAGTAAACTATACTGTGAATTTACAGCATATCAGCTTTTTCTGTGGGAGCTGTTGACTTTCACACTCTTACCTGCCAGCGTGAGGTAACTCATTCTGCTTTCATTGAGGGATAAGCCACCTCACATTTTCTGTGAGGTAAAAGCAAGCACACACAAAGTTACCATGGAGTAATTGATATCCTGTCAGTTCACACCATACCTGATTTCACAGTACGGTTTTTCTTATATCCACGCCCTTAGATAATTACATTGCTGAGCACATATGGTGCACTTGGCATAGGAGGGACATACATGTGTACCAAAAAAAAAATCTAGATAGGTTTTCCTTTGAAACCAGTGAGTGCTTTTTCTTAGTCAGCATGCCTCTTTTGCAAATAGCACAGTTATAGCTTTTAAATCCACAAGGACTCTCTGTGTTCATCTAATCCAGGGGTGGCCAACTTGTGGCACATGTGCCATGAGTGGCATGGGACACCTCTGTGTGAGGCATGTGGCAGATGAGGGAGAGGCAGGCATTACAGTGACAGATAGGGCAGAAGACAGTGCAGCAGATCAGGCAGGGACCATGCAGTAAAGGGCAGAAAGCAGAGCAGTAGACA
>NW_005841862.1:2586155-2588494 GCF_000455745.1 Alligator sinensis | reverse complement strand
CAGGCGAGAACCGTCTATTGGAAGGAGAGGCACGGGGCTTGATTCCATTCTCCCCTGCACCAGTGAAGCCCTGGTGACTTTACCAGAGTCCTGATCTATGCTTGTACGAGTGAGAGAAAAGGCAGGCTCAAGGGTCCAAGCCTGAATCCCCTGCTTCAGGTTTAAGACCATGTCCCCTGTACTGATAGACCTATTGCCAGAGTAGGTAGGAGCAGCTGGCTTGTTTTGTTTAACCTGACTTCACCTGCTCTTTCTTCTTAATCTAATCTAATCTCTAATGTCTGCATGGCAGTCCAAGGTGTGATTGCAGTACATGTAGAGATACCTGCACTGGCTTTAATCTGACTAGCCTAGGTAATAACATTAGGGAAGGAGGGGATGGGTAGGGGCTTCAGTGCAGACAGTACCACCTATTTCGGGATCTCAGGTTTATACGCTTGGGTTCTAGCTGCCTCTGACGCATGTACTACCTCATCTTTATTGCCACTGTTGGCCCGTTTCAAGCCAGCACAGGTCTGCAAGCTCACGATGTGTTCCCATTGCCAGTTGCAGTGTAGATGTACCCTCCCTCATCATTACCTTGCCTATTTTCTCTACCCCTTTCCTAGCCGTTCCCTTTTCTTTCTAGTCACCTATTTTCTTTCCATCTCGCTTTCTTTCTTCCTTGTTCCTGGCTAGTGGCTGTATTAAGCCAGGCTGTTATCACACACAAGAACTACCATGTAACATTTTCTCTGTCCAAGGGAGGCCAGCACTGCTTCACTCAGCCATGGGATGGGGCTTGTTGCTGACTATTTATTTTAAGCAATAACCTTGGAATACTGGTGAGGCTGCAGGGGGGAAGCAGGGGGTGGGGGGGAGAACTTGTCCCCCACTTCCAGCTTATACAATTTGCCTAGAGTAGTTGTTTATGGAATGAATTTTTCCCAGTTTATCTGATGCTGCCATCCGGACTCTTATTACTGCTGCTGCTTGCATTTTCAAAGCTCGAACCTTATTAGGAGGGCTGGGAAAACTTTCTTGTGCTTCTGTGTTCCTTTTGGAGTCCTATAAATCTGTTGAAGGAAGGCAACTGCGGCAGATTTTTCTGAAATGGTATGACTGCGTCTGCTGTCTAGTGCAGACCTAATCAGGTGAGCCAGTTAGCAGATGGGGGATTAATGCGAAACAAAGTTAATCCTGTCTGCTGGATGATTTATAGGGGAGTTACTTTATAGCAGGACTTGGTTTCTGATCACCTGGGGTTCATTGATAAATTCTGCACTTACAAAGCCTTTCATCCAAGGATCCCCAAATGCATCACAAGCATTAATAAATTCCACACAAACTCCCTAGACTTTCTGTTTTCCAAAATAACACTCCTGAGGAAGCTGGAGTTGCTGAATACCTTTGAAAATCAGGCTATCAGTTGACTTGCCTTAAGCATTTGTGCACTGAGTCAGTGTCAGAGTTTGGAACACTATCCATGTCTCCTGACATCTTGTCCCTGCTCTGATGTTTAAGCTCTGATAAAGGGACGTGGGGAGAGGTCACAAAGTGGGGATGAGTGACAGTGCACCCTGATTAGTGCTCAGGGGCTCCTATACATGTGCAGGGAGCCTGCTCTAATGCACGGGAAGTCCAGCACGTTGGAGCAGACTCGGTTATTCCAGTCTTCTGGAGTGGGGAAATGAATGGTCTCTAGCAGAATCTAGTGTCATGTGTATCATTCAATGAGCTTTAGTTCAAAGTGCCATTTTTCAGCTTGGGGATGCTGATACATGTGATGTACGGGTGCTTTTAATTAGTATGGCTTGCTAATTGCCTCCCCTCCCAGAGCATGTGAAAAAATGGCCTAGGTTTCCAAGTTGGCCTCCCCCTTGTTGGGGCTGTTGCAGCATGGGAATGATGTTGGTGAAGCAGGAGCTCTCTTGCTTCTTCTGGTGAATGGATAAAGCATTGCAGTGGAGTTCCAGAGGAAAGAAGGGGAGGACCTTTGTGTATGAAGTTGGATTCAGGAGGGGGGAAGGAGTGTTCTGGGCAATCCCAGAAGTCTTCCCCTGTTACTATAAAAAATCTAGACCTTATTAATTCCAAGGTAAGAAATACAGAAGTAAAAGTCCCCTGAAGAAACAAATGTCCTTTTCACACTTCCAAGGTGGAGTTGTTGCAAACATAGGAGGGTTTAAAAAAAAAAAGACTCCACCAAATATACTTGCTGTGCCTTTAAAAAATATTATTTGAGATTGAATATGTTCAAGAGTGAATTGTTAAAAATGCAGTGGTGGGGACTGACAACATGAGTCAATGAGTTCTTTCTGTGAGATGCTACGTGCCCTCAATTCCTGTTGGGAGCAGGA
>NW_005841862.1:2549837-2586124 GCF_000455745.1 Alligator sinensis | reverse complement strand
GAATGCTAAATCACATATGGGATTGGGCTTGGGGTCAGAAAAGCAATGACCAGTTCTACACTTGGAATCTGAATTCCAGACTGCATTCTTTCTGCATTGTTGCAATCTTGGAAGATTTGGCAAGTAGAGCTCAGGTGATAATCTTTAGATATTTAATTGCCTTAGATTTTATAGCGCCGGTCTACCACAGGCCTTTAACAGATTAAACACTGCAAAAAGTAAGATCTTGCTGCATTAATGGACTGAAGTGCCTGTTCGAACCTGAAGGCAAGTTTGCCAGTTTGATGTGCTATGGGGCCTGAGCTTTCTCACTGACTTTGGCACAGGATGGAATTTATAATGACACTCCTTTATCACAACTCATCACTGAAATCCCTCAGGAAAATGACCAGGAGAAAAGACAGGCTTCTTATGGTGTCCAGAACATAAACAAGCTGGTGATGCATGAGCTAGCATAGAATCCACTTTGCTCTCTGGTAGCTGTATTTTTGAGCTGCATGTTTAACAACGTGGAAAAAAAACGAACCAAGCTCATGTTTGTGTCACTGTGACTCAGGCACATTCAGGAATTAGAGTTATTGAGTAAGAGGGAGCTGTTTCCTGTCACTTGCCTTTCTGTAACTAAGCTTTGGAAATAGTTTTTCCCCACTAGAGTCCACCCCATTGCTAACAGTCATGTCTTTGTTGAATAAGTTATGACACGAGGTTCCATCTAAGTTTAGCAATCCGTCTGGTCAGGCAAAACCCAGCCGTCTGTAATAATAAAACAGTCACGGACAAATGGTGTGCAGCTTATATTATCCATGCTGTTTAATTAATCTACTGCCTGTGCATCAATGATCTCCCTGAGATATCTGAAAAACAATAGGCAGTAAATGAAAACCCTGTTAATTTTTCACTGGTAATTACAATGAATGAATTTTACCCCCATTACGTTCCATTAGAGCTTCATGTTGCAGCTGTGAGTGATAGGGGCATAAATATTGATTGAACAAGGCTTGTTTGCTTTACAAAATGATGAGCATTGGGGCATCCAGGGACCTTCTATTGTTTTGTGCTTGTAAGAAAAAAAAAAAGTGGGGGGAGAGTGAAATGATGGCTCTTTGCTGAGGAGAAGCCCAATAAATCTTGGATGCAGCTAAAACACATCTTGTTGCTTAGCATCTCTTGACGGGGGAGGAAAAGATTTTTCTTCTTTCCCTGGGAAGGTATAAGGAGTTTAAGAAGTCCCAGCATTGTTGAGTGATTGGAAGCCATTTGGTCTTTGACTGAGGCAGTATGCAGATACAGTTTTTGATCATTAGGAAGATGGCTTTAAAAAGGAAAAAACAAAAAGCCCTCTTTATAGTCTTTGGCAGGAAAGTTGGACTTGTGCCATTTTTTTGTGTGCTGTTGTTGCTTTTTTATCTTTATTCCTTTGGGATGAGAGAGGAAGAATAAAGTAGCTTGAAGCCATATCACTTCGTGCTTTACTGCTGTCATAACTCCTCAGATTACTAGTTCTGAAATGGATCAGCCCTTGAGGAGGAGACCTGCTGGAAACACCTGTTCAGTCCAAGGGCCACTGGTTGTTTCAGAAAGGTCAAGTGGCAAAAATCAGTAGGTTGGGACAGAGTCCAAGTCCTCTCATGTCCTCTTTGTCGTGTTCAGACAGATCCCTTGTATTCTAGAGGCTGCTGTAACTGGTGCCATTTAGTTACAAAGAAGCTGGGGGTACTCTCCAACACAACATGCTCCAGCCAATTGCACTGCCCACATCTGTAGAAGGAGCTATGTGAAAGGGAGGCATATGCCTAGCTGGTCAAACTTCTGCCCAAGCTTAGCAGTTGAATGGCGTAGTGTGGTTAAGGGGTATAGGTTGTAGCTGATTTGGTCTAAGGACATAGGTAGACAAAGTCCTTTGGATAAATCTGATATCTTTTATTAGACTAACTCACCCAGTTGGAAAAATTCTTTGCTAGCTTTTGGGTACAAATACCCTTTGTCAGGCTTAGGATGCATCTGCAGTTGGTCTGTGCTCTTCCTGGATGGAATAGAATAGAAGCTAGAGGCCAGTAGCATGCAAGAATGCCAGTCAGTGAAAATGCAAATTGAGGCAGTCAGTGGGTGAGAAACAGCTTTTTTGGGGAGCTGGGGGGCGGGGGGAGAGAAGGGGAATGTAGACCTGGTGATAAGAATGTAGCTGGCAAATAGTAGAGAGGTTGCCTGGGGTATCAGATGTCAGGCAGGTTATAATGTGTCATAAATCCAATGTCTGTATTTAGTCCAGGGGTGTAGGTTGTAGCCATGTTGGAAAAGGACAGAGGCAGACAAGGTTCTTTGGGTGAATCTGATATCTTTTAATCATCAGCCTCCTGGATACTAAAAATCATGGACTAAATATAGACATTGGGTTTATGACGCATTATAACCTGCTTGACATCTGACTTCCCAGGTATCTCTCCACTTTCATCCCCCTTCTCCCTCTTCCCCTGCCTCCCCAGCCTGTCTGTCACCCATTGACTCCTCAATCTACATTTTCACTGACTACCTGTCTTGTATACATACCAGCCCAGCCTCTGACTTCTTTACTTTTCATTCCATCCAGGAAGAGCACATACCAACTGCTGAAACTTCCTTAGCCTGACGAAGGGTTTTTGAACCCGAAACCTTCCTTAATAATTGTTTTCCAACTATTTAAGTTGGTCTAATAAAAGATATCAGAGTCACCCAAAGAACCTTGTCTGTATTTAGTCCATGATTTTTTGTACCCAGTAGGCTGATGAAGTGAAGTAGGTTCATCTGTGAAAGGTGTTTTGTAAATTCCCTTTGAGTATTAGAACTGAGAGACTGGAGAGAGAGTGATTTTCTTGTGAGAAATGTGCGCCCACAGGTAATTGGGTATTCTTGTCTTTGATAGATTTTTGGTGTGAGTTCATTCTGGTACACCGTTGTTTGGGTTCTCCTCCATAATTTCCATCAGGGCACTTAGTACAGTGGCTGAGATATATTACATTTCTGGAGGTGCAGGTGTAAGATCCAGGAATGTTGATGGTTCTGGTTTGGTGTAGTAATTGTTGGGGTGGTTAAGGAACACGCGCTTTTTGCAGCCAACAGCTCACAAAGGAGCAATGTGACTGGCTTGTGTCCAGCCTCCTTTGATTCCCCAGCCTGAATGACCAGGAATCCTTTTATATTTGGGGAAGCTGTAGGTGGCCGGTGGTACAAGTCCAGAACAGGGCTCTAACTCATGCTTCTGGAGTAGTGGTGACATGCCTTCACCCCTCTGCCACCATGCCTTATTTTGGGTACAGTTGGGATTTCCCAATGTTAGGATAATGCCCAGAAGTGATGCTGAAGGTGGCTTCAGTCTCTGTGGTGTTGGTTCTCGTTATCTTCTCTTTTCCTAGGCTTTCCTGTACTGGATAAAAGAGCTTTTGTTAGATACTACCCTTTGCTTAAGCAGAGCTGGGAATATGTTTAATCTCCTCTCCCAGGGCTGTTGCACTTCAGCCGGTGACGGAGCAGTCAGAGCTATCCTCCTCTTTTCCTTATCACATAGAATGTGGCCACCAGGGAAGTTCTCTACAGCAGCTGCTTGACAAGAGGTGGATGATGCTCCAAGCATACATGACTCACCCTAGCACTGCAGGGAAAGTTGTGGGTGTCCTTTAATTCCTACTCAGGGTGTCTTCCAAAGCTGTGGGTGCAGCTCAGAGAACACACTCTTAGCTCATAATCAAGTACAGGGTTATTTTTTTATGCAATGCAGTTGCCCCACCTCAAAAGATGTAGGTTGAACACCACTGACCTAGCTGCTGAAGCCAATTCTGCAGGTGAGGATACCCTTTGATTCTATGTTGATCAATGAGCTTCTGCATTTTTAGGGTGTTATGCTGTAAGATCTCATGGCATCTTTTATAACCCTCCTGTCCTGGCTAAATACCAGCTAAAATGGGTGGGTACATGCTGCTTACCCAAATTTCCTCCTGAAGTCACAGTTAGATACCCTGTTCTTCTCTTGGTCATAATTAAGGTATGATAAGGTTGTGTGCTGCTGAACAACTGATTTGCTCCACCTTGGACCAGGCTCTACATCAGTCGTGGATGAAAAGATTATATTTTTCCTGGTCTTGGAGTCAAGAGGCAGGTTATTGAATGCTAGGGCCTTGCATCTAGGGCTGGATTTTCAGAAGAGCTCAGCCCTCATTGAGGCATCAAAAACACTGCAAGTTCTCAACACTCAACAGGCCTCTTTGAGACTCTTACAGGCAAAAGAAGACAGTTTGTTGAGTTTACCTGAAAATCAACCATCCAGTTTGGTTTCTAAATCAGAGTTGAGCTGTTCTAAAAATCTGGACTCATGTTGCCTACAGAGTATCTTTAGGGCTTGGGTTGCATCTGCTTATATATCTGGACAGTGCCATACATTTTCAGTATTTTCAGTGTACAGCAATCTATATAATGTATACTTTGTCATTCTCTGAAGTACCTTGATGCCTTACAAAAGGCACTATCTAGCTGGGAAAATCATCTTAGCTGCCTGATGGTGAGAAGATTGTAAGCATGAAGCGGGAATAATTTCCTTTTATTTTTAAGCCAGTTTCTCACAAAAAACCCATGATGTTGAGAAGGTGTCTGCCTACTTTATTTGGTGTAGTCAGAGTCCAGGAAATGTTTTGACTGAAACCTGCCTTCTTTCCCCCATGGCCTGACTCTGCAGTGCACTGTGTATATCCAAAAGTCAAAGGGAATTGCATGTTGAAGGATTGTAGGATGAGAATTATATGTGATCGGCCTCGAGTGTGGTCAGAGAGTGAGGGAGAGAGTCTGTAGAGCATTTTATCATTATGGGAATCAAATGAGGTTGTCCTCTTTCTCTTCCTCCAGTAAAGTATTTTGTTGTAGGAATAAATTCCTATGTAGAGAATATAAGGAACAGATTGTTGAATCATTTTTAAAAACTCTGTGTGATTTGTTCCTGGTTATTTTTCTGTAACATAAATATACAGGTAATTGTACAGATCCAGGAGTGGTCCATAGAGCAATGGTGTTCTGTGTGACCACACCAGGTATATACAATAGACAGGTTTACAAAAAACATACTGGGTGCAATATTGTTCCAAATGGGTAGGCCCAGAAGTAGCTGAATGGAGTTGTTATTTAAGGATGTCCTTGGTTCAGCGGTAGTGTTCTTAAGTAAGCACACATGTGTTGTTTACTCAGTATATAAATAAGGAAATGACAACTTTTTCCAGATATAGGGTAACTGTTTGGAAGGAGCTGCCTGGGCAGCTTTCCTGGCCAAAGCACCACAAAGATTTGCAGAAGCCATTGGCTGTAACGAGTATTGGATTCCAGCTACTGTGTTAAGACCCCTGTTTAACATCAAGTCATTTGGGGCCTGGTGCTGCCCATGGAAGTAAGCAGAAGTTTTTAACAATAGCTTCAGTGACAGTAGGGTCAGACTGAGACATATTGCTGTGTCTCAGTTCAGTGTTGTAACTCCAGTGGAGGGTGCGATATTTAGCACAAGACTGAACAGGCTCTTTTTAAAAAGCATCTCCTGTGAGCTCTCCTGTTACTTTACATGCAAGCTTTGCAGACGGCATTAGGGTCAGCAGCACACACAGCTCACAGAAAGGCCCTTGAGGATGCCAATTTGGTACTTTCTGCTTTTTTGTCAGCTTGAGTACCTTCACCAATGGAAAAGAAAACCTGGGAGAAATGATGGAAATGCTAGAGCGGTGCACTGCAGCTGTGAGAGAGAAACAGAGTTATAACCATTTCCCTTCCACTAGGATAGCCCGGCATTTGGTGCCATAAAACCAATGATGGGGCTGTATCTGCCGAGAAAGCAAAAGTAGGATCTGCTTAAGGAAGATGCTTTGCGTGAAATGGTAATTAGGTATAGGGTAGCAACAAAGAGTGCAGCGATTGACTATTAATTGGTGTAGCACGAGTACAAAATATCTTGCAAGCTTCCTCCTGTTTAAAGAAGGAAAGGGTGAAAACCAGATGACAGTCTGTGGAATTTGCTATCAATCCACTTCCCCATGCAATGAAAAAGCCATTTTCCCCCTCTCTCTCACAGTGAAATGTTCACATATTGCCAGCAACACTTAGCACATTTGCTTACTAAGCTGCAATTAAATTGATTTTCTCCCCTCTCTTCCCCTTTTTGTTTCCAAAACCGCTGCAGGAGTCAGTATTACAGGACGATCAGCTAGGAAAGAGATCCTGGGTCTGATTCTCTGCTGGTATAAATTGGGATTGCTCTGTTGCTTTCAGTGAAGCAGTGCTGAATTGTGCCACTTGAGAATCTAGCTCCCTCTCTTAACATTTAAAGGGTTTCATAGGGTCCTTGCTGAACTTTGCTGGTAAGCAAAATGCCTGTTTCTTGATGCCACTGAAATGCCTTTGCAAGGGAAGAGGAATGGGCTTCAGTTTAGAATGGTGTACGTGTGACTCATGTCTGATTCAGTAGGCTAGGGCTAAGGATAGACATTCAAAAAGCCGGCGCCTGAATTGATTCAATCTTTACAGGTTAGTCTAAGGCAGTCTAGGCAGACCTGGCTTGGGCTCCTGCTGGTGGGACATGGAGGGGAAAATTAAACCCCTCTCTGGCCAGTTCAGCCAAGGCTACTGCCCGGGCTGGCCATGCCCCCATTGCTGGAGCAGCCAGCATGGAGAAGTGCAGGTCCTTGCTGGTGGGACAGGGGAGGGAGGGAGGATTAAACTTCTTCCCTGCTCCTTTCCCAGGGCCAGCACCTGGCCAGACCCCCCACCCCTGTCTGTCCCTGCTCTGGCTGGGGAGCAGAGAGGTGGGGCCAGCCCTGCTTGGCTAGAGCAGAGAGCCCAGCCCAGAGAGCATGCTGGGATACTGGGGGACTCTGGTTTAACTTAAACCAGAAGGGGTCTAGACCAGACATTGCATAAACTGGTTTGAGCTCAATCAGTTAAATCTGATACCATATTCAACCAGGTTTATCTCAAACCGGTTTTGGCCATTTTAAAACTGGTTTATGTACACTGAATATCTGAAAACCAAACCGGTTTTGGTCATTTTGAAACTGGTTTATGTGCACTTAATGTCTGTTCTGTTACAGGTTTAAACCAGTTTCTGATCACTTAAATCAGTTTGTGTAATGTCTGTCGTGGAGATGCTAGCTACTTCCTTTCCAAGGCGAGACATAGGATTGCTGGTTGCCTGTCTGTTTGTAGGAATTTTCACATATTCCACGCATTTAAGTAACATTCGAATCACACAAATTGAGTTGGTAGTTAAGAAAACAGCTCATAGAAGTGGCCCAAAGCCAAGTCCATACAACATTCTGCATACCAGGCCTGATCCTGTAAATACTGCCCATTTGAGTTTATTCTTATTGACATGTCCTCCCATGGATTTCATTAGGACATTTCATGTGAATAAAGGCTATTTGCATGTGCAAGGTTTGTAGGTCAGCTTCTCTTGGGCCTGGCTGTATAGGCCATGTGACATTGAAAATCAACAGATACGGGTGCTGTTTGACTGGGTCAGAGTTGAAAGCTGTCAGTGTTGAGCACCTCACCCTGCTTTAGCATCCAGACTTAGAATAATTGATGGGTTAAAGTTTAAGGGGGAAGAGCACATCTTTAAGGCAGGCATGTCCCAAACTCTGATAAAAAGGTTTTCCAAATTATACATTATGACACAGTACCTAATCAGAAGCCAGTGCAGCCTCCTGAGCACAGCTGGGCTGTGCTTTTTGTAGAATTATGGTATCATCAAGTAGTGAAGTAGCTTGGGTCTGTAGTGATTTGTCTGAGTGACTGAAGATACGGTCCTAGAAAGAAGCATGGTATAGTGATCCAGTCTACAGGTGACAAATGCATAGGTTGCTTTGCTGAAGTCTTACATCTGACATGAAAAGTCACAATCTCCTTGCCAGATGCTGCTGATGAAAAAAGAATTACTTTTGGCTACTACTGCAATCAAGGATCAAACATGCTCTCAAGTAGTAAATACAAGTAACAAAAGGTGGATGAATCCCAGCTGGGAATTAAGTTGAGGTGGGGAAGTGTCTGTTTCAGGCTCGCTGTCTCCAGACTAAGAATGACAGTACCGTAGTGGGTCCATATTTAGGCATGATAGACAGTGAGAGAGAGATCTCCAAACCATTGACTAGCTGTGGACTTCAGACTTATGCAAGTGGGGCTATTTTCTTGGGCAGCATATTTAACTGATAATGACAGACTGTGCCACTACTGTTCATGGCTCACAGAGCTCCATTTGTCTGTGAATGTGTCAGACTGGATGTGTTAAGTTCTTTCTTTGTATTTCTTATGGAGTGTACTGTGTGCGCCCTGGAAGGAGGAATTTATCATCATTAACATATGCATTCAGAAAATGATCAATACTGACAGTTTCATCAAGAGTTCATTGGTTTATTTATCAAGGCACTATTAGCAATGCTAACAATTTGCCTTTTATTTAGATACATCAAAGTTCCCTGGAAGGGTTAATTAAGGTTTATATTATACCCCACACAAATGTATTCATACAGGTCTGTGCTTTTTTTTTTTCAAGGTTAATTTTTTTCAGTTCAGGGATGAATGAGTTAAATTTCATCGGCAGCATCTGTATAAGGATGAGTCATACATTTGCTTGGTAGGAGTAATCCAAGAATTGGACCCCCAAATTCAATGGGTTCCTGCTTGGCTATAAGCTAAACAGTCTGGGAACATCAAAAAGCAGCAGCAGATTGATGCAACTAATTTGTTAGTCTGCATCTGTATTGAAGTAGATTGAGACAGCTGAGGACAGCAGCTAGGAAGATGCTTCAAAGCAGGGAGAGACAGAAAGAGAGATATTTCTGCAGTCGGATTAGATGGTTGTTAGATTGTTCCACTCTTTGGAATTTTTTTTTGTTATATAGCATTGAAATATTTTTGCTGAGAAAATCCAGGTGGCTTCTGGTGATTCATCACTACCCAGCAGTACTGTCAGTGTCAGGGTTGTTGTATGGCTGGATACATAGGGGCACAGAGAGGTTCAATAAAATGATCAGATTCACAAGAGTGAGTCAGTGGCAGAGTCCCAACCAGAACCCAGCCTGGATGACTGAGTGTCCTCACCCCTATCTTCTAACCCCTTGGTCATACCCCCTTCCCATTCTTTGGTGTGTAGGTTGATGCTGGCAATAATTTACTATAAGATAGCTTGAGCCCCTAAGTCTAACAGGATTTGGAAAGGTAAGAGTGCTAATCATTGCATTTTGTTTTTAAAAGGACTGCAGCTGGAGCAGGGAATGCAGTATCAAAAGATTGATTCAGAAATGAAATTGATTCATTTTAAGATCAGGCTTAAAGACAAGGAAAAGATTGAATTATTATTATGTTTTACATTTTCAAGTCAAAGTGAGATTTTTACTCTTTCTCTTTTCAGTTTTACAGTCAAAGATATCAACAGTAAAATTGATTGGAAAGCAATGTGAGGAGAAAGGGGGCTTGTGCATGGCAAAAACAAATGAGCTCTGAAATCACCTCCAATTCTCTAAATATTGTTTCCAGAGCCAAGAAAATTGAGATGGATTATTTCTTTCTTTTTCTCTTTCCTTCTTTTTTTTTTAAAGCCATGGTAGGAATCAGTCCAAAGGATATAATTTGGTCCAGGCATGAGGAGCAAGGCTACTGTGCCCTGGCTTTCTAAATAGCTTTGTCTGCATTTAGACACACACCATTTCCTTTTCAAGGACCAGTGTCAGCATCAGACAATTACAAACACACCTCATAACACATTATTGAGACATACACAGCTCGCAAATAAGGCAAAAATATGTTTAATGGTTCTGGTGCATAGTGTCAGGCACAGCTTCTTCACACTGCGGGATTTTTTAGAGGTGGCGTTTTTGTGTCTGTGCATTTCATTTTTACTTAATTATAATTAGGCATGATTGAGCAAAATCAAGGTAAGGAGAAGAGAATTTTGATCATGTCACGCTCATTTTAACTCCTTGGTCAAATTATTTTCTCAGCAAATCTGTTGAGTACCTACCAATATTGGTGAAGACCTTCCAGATTTACACTGATGACAGAGAGACAAGGATTTGTCGTTCTTCCCCCCCCCCGGCCTTTTTTTTTAGCATTGCTAGTTTCTCTGCTTGCTCATTCTTGGATCTTTCCTTTATTAGTGGGGTTTACTGGCAAAATTCCCACTGGTGCTGTGGTCCTTAAGGCAGATATGGCTCTAATAGCTTCCAGTGCTTTTACTGACACATTAATTAAACCATTTTGGAGCATTTTCCCAGTGAGGCAGGATGTAGTCTGTAACTTGTAAATTGCTTTGGGATCCCTCGTTACAGAAGATACTATATAAAAATCAGATAGTTTTAATTATTATTGTATGAAATGGAAGCTCTCAGTTTTTTCTATAGGAAAAGAAAAACCTCAAAGCAAGATGTTTTTTCAATGAGCTTCACCTGTCTGGGATTATAGTCATTCAACTCTGAGCTTCCACTGAGCAGTGTGAAGGAAGACTGTATGTGCTTGTCCTTTCCTTGGAAGAAAGCAATAGACATTACAACCCAGATGGGAAACCAGGCCCAGTCCTTCCTGAGTATGTTATAGTTCCTGAAATTTCCAGCTTCTAAACTTGGAAAAATTTACTGTTCACACTTCATTCATATGCTGCTGAATCTTTGGCAATGGAGCATATTTAAAATAATTTATGTTCAGATCTGTCATTTAAATGACCAGGGGCGACATTTATGCTGGGTGGAACAGTTCCAGGGCACTGTAGTTTGTTGTATTTTAGCCTTGCCCGGCTGAAGTTTGAAACTCAAGTTCAAGCTAGTTCAGCCACAGAAGCTTAGGCTCTGAATGCATTGAGATTTGCATGTTCACGCCTACTGGTTACAGAACAGAGTATTTTTTTTCCCCACTGGCAATGCTGAGACATGAGAGAGCTGCCTAAACTGGTTTCCTGGCAGCGAAGCCAGAGAGCCAGAGTAGAAAGGAACTGGCCATTTTTCAGGATCATGCATTTGTGGGGGACTAGAATGGGGAGGAAAATGCCAAGGGCATTAAAATAGAAGGCTGTGCAACCTGTAGGGAGGATAAGGAACAAAAGGGGCTGAATCATACATTAACCAGCCATCTGGTCATGCAGCTCAAATTAAGTGAATTTCTATATAACAATAAGAGTTAAAACATGTACAATGGGTGGGTTGCATATGATACATTCCTAGTATCAGTATCAGGAAATGCTTTGCAGAGCACTGTCCTGTCCTGGAGGAGGATCATCTGTGTAGATCTCTTTAAAATATTGGGCCTTTTATATACTCAGGATTTGTCCTGATTTCAGTTGCTGGTAACCAGACAGTGGTGCAGCTGCACCAGAGCCAATCCCAAGTTTGAGGAGATTTGTACCCATACAACTTGACTTCCTGAACCTATGCTCACTAGTGCATGACGCTGGGGATTGATGTGGAGGAATCTCACAAAGCTGTTCTGTCTCTTGACTCCTCCTGTGGATTCTTCTGCAGGGGAATGACTGGATGATCTGGATCTGTTATAGAAGCATTGATTATGATTCCACAACTGTGTTGATGTTTATTAGAAGTCAAAGGGCAAATGTGGCTGTGTACAAGCTTTCATTTCCACAACTAGAAACTGTTCCAGGAGAGGGAACATTACAGGCCCCCTCTCCCCTGCTCTCCCTGCCTTCCTCAGACCAGGGATTCGTCTGTGGAAGGGGTGGGAAGCAGAGGCTGCTCCACTCCTCCCACTCCTGGGGGAATGGGAATAGTGGATCTTAAAGTGCCCAGTGGGGCTTTTCTCCTATGAAACACTTCGAGGCCAGCAGCTGCAGCTCTCCCAGAAGGGGAGCAGTGGTGAAAGCCCTCAGCCCTTGGGCAGTCCCCACTGCTCCCTTTCCTTCCACCTCCTGGACCAGACCAGACCAGACCAGAGCAGATGTGGAGTGTACAAATGTTCATTTGTCTGAGAGAAACTCTCTGCAAAGGAGATCTGCCAGGTTGACACCTGAAAGATCTTTTCTTGGAAGGGTCATGTTTTCCCTGAGAGAAATTGAATGAAAGCTTGTACACATGTCATTTCTATCAGAAGAATGGTGATTCTCCTGGTAGAAATTTAATGCATGTATGCAACCAGTGTTAGCCATTTTTTTTATAACATTCCACAATGAACAGTGAGGTTAAAAGAGTCGTTGTAAGGTTGCAGAAGCAAGCACTCTGAAGTTAGGAAATGCTAGGATTAAGGTCGCTTGGGCCATCTTACTATAGTTTCTATAGTATGGTTACTATACTTAGTGCATATGTATTATGCAAATGTCTTCAGTTGCATGATCTCATGCTATTCTTGCCACAGGAACTCAGCTTCATTCAAAGCATAGAATGTACGGTACCTACTTACTGAGCAGCTATTTAATATATTGTTTTAACCTCATTGTTCAGCATGTGCCCCCAAGCCTTAGTTACTGTGTGGTATTCAAACATTGCTCCAGATCTAAAGGCAGAATTATTGCCCTTGTCAGTTTTTCTTTGGTGTTCACACTGATGCATCTGCGTGCTTTGGAAACATGAATAAATTTGTTTTTATGTCATGTGCTGGGCTGGGGGTGGCATGATCCTCATTTTACAGATAGTGAGCTAACATCCAGAGATTAAGGTTAAAAATTTCCATTAATTTAGGGTGCCCAATTTGAAACACTTGGGGACTTGGTTTTCCAGAATACTTACCAGAGCTGGATATGTTCAAAGAGATGGAGCATACTTCACTTTTCTTTGGGATCATCACATAAACTGTTTGGGCATGGGATGGTGCATAAGTTCTAGGGGCTGAGAGAGGCTCAAGATAGAATCATCAGAGGTCCAACTAAACTCTAAAATATGCGGGAATGCTTCTACTGGGAATGTGCAAACTGAACTTTTCCAGATTGTTATAACTTGGCCAAATTTGGGTAGATTTTCACAGGAACAGCCAAAAGGCAGAGCCTTGATACAAAAACTACTTCCATGCTTCAGAGCAAGAGTGTGAGAGCTTCTGAGGAAGAAGAGGTTGCCAGAATGTTATGATATAGGCAAAATAATGTATTTTTTCTTGTCCTTGTCCTTGGGAACAGCTGAAATATTTTTGCCTGAGACTTCAGCTTCAGGCACACGCACAGTCTGGAAAATTTCATCCCAAATGGTTGAAGCCTGGCAAGGCTATAAGCAATCAAAAATTGGGTCTTATGATGAGAAGTGCTGGGAAAACTATAATCTTGGGCCATGCTATACTCTGCCTATAATAAAACATACACATGCAGAGAAGTTCTGTGACAGGGATATCTCCCTGATACCAGTGTATCCAGGAAATGCTGCACCTCCTAAATTGAGCACATCTCTAGAAGCAATGTCTCTACCTTGCAAGGAAAGAGTTTGCTTTGCCAGTCTTTTTAGTGTCAAGGAAGGCCTATCAGGCTATAATTAACATGCTCACAAGCTGTAACACCCTTTCTACCTATGGCAGAGTAAGACTCAGAAAGGTGAGAGATTCTTTCCTCCTTGTGAAAAAATCAGACAAAACTCAAATCCAATCTGGCCTTTCTAACATACAGCCCTACTGATCCATATAAGCCAGGGGAGAAATGCATTAGCACACAAAGGCTCTGGCTTCTGAGAAATGAATTTTGGTCCACGTATCCAAACAGTCACAATGGATACTCTATAAAGCAGGGTTTTGCCATTTACAATACTTGATTAAACCTAAGGTTATCAGGGCTGGTATGCTGCCTGCATGCACTGGCCATATCCTGATGCCGCAATGGAATGCTGTCAATAATTGAAAATTCATGCTGAGAGCAAAAGCCTACCTATTGCTTGATTCATCCATTGGTGCTAGATTGGCATAATAATGGAGTAACCTAGTGGTAAATCAAGCTTTCTGACTCCATGACCTCCTGCAGTGGTAAATTCCACAGGGTCTTTATAAGCTGCTTCAGAGGAAAAAAATATTTATTTTTATTGGTTGTAAATGTGGGCCTTATCTCTACACAATCTTGTACCAACTTAACTAAAGATATGTTTCTAAACTGGTTGTAAACCAGTGCTAAACCCTGTGTACTGTGTAATGAAATATGAACTTTCATTTCTACCCAGAAGGACTTTCTCCAAGGCCTGATGAAGGATGTTTGTGCCCAAAAGCTTGCAATTAAAGATTTTTTAAATTTTTTTTTGCAAAAATCTTGGTCTAATCTTGTTGATATCATCTCTACTACAAGTCCTGAAACCCTGTGTAGATATTCTTCTTTCAGTTTAAGCATGGCATTTAGTTTAAGAGCTTGCCAGCATGCTGTGTGAGACACAAATAACCTGGTCAGATTTAATTCTCATAGGGTGTTATTTTAGTGGTGTTGGTTTCTAGGCACCCTTATTTTTTTTGCTAAAATGTCATAATACAATTAATTAAATATCACTTTAAGTTAAATAATCACAGGTTTGAATTCAAACCCGTTCTCTTATGTTGGTTCCATTTTCTGTGTAGAGAAACTCTGACTCAATTCCTTACTGGCTTAAGTTAAACCAAAATAGGCCATTCTTAAACCAAAATAAGAGGGTTTACATCAAAATTTGTACCAGTCTAGCTAAATCAGTTTTTTTTAAAAACAACTTCAGTTAAACCAGTACCTCCTTGTCCTATAAACAACCCCTTATTTGCTATAAATGTTAACTGACTTTATGATGTTATGGTCCCCTGGCATATCTGGGAGCCCTCCAGCCAAAATAATTGCCCGCCCCTGCTGTAGACCCTCTTGACCCGTACTGAATTAGGTTTGAGTCTGTTTTCTCTATCTTTAAATGGGGGTAGTAGTATTAAGTTTAGGAAAGAGTTGGAATAGTATGAAAGTCTCAACTATCCACAGCCAATTTTTCAGTGTCTAGAAATTTTATTTTGCATGACCTTCCTGAAAAGGGTTTAAACAACCATAGTTGCATCAAAAACGCAAAGATTACACTGGTTGATTTTTTTTTTTTTTTTTGCCCAAAGGAAAGTTCACATTTTAAAGTGTGAAGCTTTACATGGCTTTTTAAACTTGAAAGCAGGGTAATGTTTGAAATTAAATGTCAGGTTTTTTTGCTAAATGGATTGTATTATTTAGGAATGTTTGAAATAAATAACAACAACCTTGCTTTTTCTGAGCTTTTTTTCCCAAAGGGCCCTTTTTGAATTTTTCACATTCTTTGGCAGAGATGCACAGATTAATTACTTCATATTTATGCTATTTCTTAAGTGTTAAAAGATTTTTTTAAATTCCAGAGATGGTCAATAATGACTAAAGCAGAGACTAAAGCACTGGCCTGATTCAGCAAAAGTCTGTGGAGGCACCACGGACTTTAAAAAAACTTGGCTGTGTGGACCTTCAAAGAGACTCTAACACATGCGTAAGTGTTTTGCTTTCTACCAGTTGACTTTATTACGCACGTGTCCAAAGTTAAGCACTTGATTAAGAGCTTTGTAGAATTGGGGGTCTAAAATGACTTCTGTAAGTAATAAACAAGAGCAGTTTCACTCTTTTCTGCAAAAAGAGCAGATTTTTTTGTTGTTATATCAGTACCTTCAGCAAAGGTTTATAAGCTGGCACCAAACCTAGATGCCAGTAGTAGTTTTGCCTGGCTACACTCCTGCTTAGGAACCACAGTGTGATTACAAGGGCTATTAAGTGCCCCAAATATTCATGTGGTTAGAGACACTATTTACTCTTGCAGGATCTGTTGCCTGCTGCTATTTGCAATAGCATTAAATTCATGATCAAGTTACATAATGCTACATTGAAATAACATATATGGTCTGGAGATCTAGGGGATTCAGAGCTTAAGTTAAAACTCTACCCCTTGCCCAGCACATTACCTGATTCTCTGGACATGTATATACACACCTAAGTGAGGGCAGGGGGGGATTAAAAAGGCAAAATGGGAAAAAAACATTCAAAGGAGAACAATAAAAATGATAAGGGATTTAGAAATTAAGACCTTTGAGGAACAGATAAGGGAATTTGGGACAGAAGCAAAATGTAAAGCAGTGTTCTTGTACCTGGAGCAGAAGCAGCAATTATTCTCATTAGTTAAGAGATAAAAAGACAAGAAATGGGCTTAAACAGCAGGGAAAACACAGAAGAACTTTAAGGATGTAAAAATCGAGCAAGTTGCCAAGGAAAGCTGCCTTATTACTATTGCTGTTTATGCTTGTGGTTGGACCTAGATCCCATCTACAGTTGACCTCCAGAGTCTGGATGACCCTATACTTGCCTGTGAGATCATACTTGCCAGAGAAAACTCCATGGCTCGGGAATGTTTACTATGGACAGTGCTCAGTGAGTTAGCCATCACAATGCCCTATCAATCCACTGGGCATAAATCCCAACTGGACTTACCAGGGCAGGGGCAACAAGAACTTAAAGCAGTACATGCTTAGTTTTGTTACTGATTTCAGGATATTTGACCCTGAATACTCACAGTGAGTGGGGAAGGCAAGTTTGCTGAATCAGAAGGAGCCATTTTTTTATATAGTTATATTTCAGGACACACCTGCACCTCAATAGTTCCCAAAGGCTTTAATGTAGTGATTAAGTTTGGGTTTGAAAGATGAACCCAATAATTGTTTACTCTGGATACAACCCTGATAGATCCATCCTTACTCTGTTCCCCAGATACTAACAAGGAAAATGCCCCCAAGAATTTTTTGCTTCATAGCATCATGTATTTGAAAGTAGGAAAGGCCACCTTTCCATCTGTTCCCCTCAGCATATGCCCTAGTGTTCCTTTGAGCCTCCTGTTAACTGGCTTCAGTGTGGGAGTTTTTGTAATTTCCCTTGGGAGGGAATTGTTCAGTCTGAGGGATCACCCTGGGGGCGGAGGCCATCCTTAACGCTCAGCCAGTGCTTTCACATCTACTGTCTAAATGGAGTAAGTAAAACTAGTCCTTTACAATATTTCTCTACATTTTCTATGTCGTCTTTCTCCTCCTGGTTACACTGCCTTGTATTCTGCTAGATCCTCTTTGTCATTTCTTCATGCCATGGCGGCCTTTGCTATTAGTGGGCATTCTGATGGTCTGAAGGAATCACGTGGTTTACTGAGGAAGAAGTAGTTTGACTGTCTGTAGCTTTATCAGAAAGGCCTGTCTAAGCAGGATGTGTTGCCCCCTTCCATTTAGCCCATAGCATTCCATTTTCATATGCTTTCATTTAACCTAGAGCAGGCCAACTTTCCCCTAATGGCCCACGGAAAGCCAGGAATCTTAGGCACTTAGGGCACCTGTACATGTGCAGAGGCTGCTCCAATGTTCTGTAATTACAGCGTGTTGGAGCAGACTTGATTAATTACTGTGCTTCAGCCAACTCCAGCATCACATGTATCTGAGTCCTCGTGCTGAAAAATGGTGGTGGGGGCGCTTTAACTAAAGCTCACTCAATGGGTGGTCATTTTTCAGCGTGGGAACATGAATACACATGCCTCTCTGGGTGCTTTAATTAGAGCAGCTCTCAGAGCCACTATAATTAAAGCCCCCCTCCACCCTACACTTGGAGAACGTGTATAAGCACCCTTAAATCCTATTTAGTATTAGCGAGAACTAGACATCTAACCCGTCTGGCTTCATTGGAAAAGCCAAGCTTAACTGTGCAGTGTTTCTTCATTTTCCCTTGCTGAGCTGTTATTCCCTGGGCAGCAGGTTTGTGTGCCTTCTTGAACCACTTGCTTAGACCGTTTATTTTCTTTTAAGGGATATCAGGGAGAAAATCCGGAACATTAATGAACCCATCAGTTAATCATTCCCCCGTCAGTTTCAGTTAGCAAGAACACTGCAGTGGGAGTAGTGGGGGAGCCATGCAGTCAGACTGTAGCAGAAGGGCCTTCTCAAGGTTCAGTGAATTTCAATTGATCTTGAAGTAGTCGTCCTGTCACAGTGTTCATTAGTATATAAAGGAGGCTGAATTAGTTTGGTAGTAAAAATGCTCCAAGAAGAGGTGAATACAAGGGAGTTCTCTCCTGACAATTAAAAAAAGAAAGCATCTTGTCTCCCAATCTTGGGAGGAATATGAGTTCTCCTCCGAGTGGGAGCCAGCCAGCAAGAGCAACAGAAGAGGGCATGAGAGCAGTATGGTCAAGAGAGTCTAAATCAGAGGCAGGCAATTATCTTATTATACTGCTTTTGGGAGGGGGGTTGCCATCCAGAAAAAAACCATACCACACACTAAAAGTAAAAATACCTACTATAATATGACATCCAGTAAAAAAATATATAGCGTACATTAGGAAAAAAAAATCATACACTAAAAGTCAAAACATCTACTATAACATATTTGAATTTTACTACAAAAAATATTTTTATCATGATTTGTGTTTGTGTAATCTATCACATGATTGCATAATAACTAAAAAATAAATTCTTACTCTTGTATATTGTGTGTGGGGTGTGATTGGGCGTGTGTGTATGGTGAAGTGTGGGTGTGTATGGTGAGGTTTTGCGGGGGTGTATGGTGGTGTGTGGGTGTGTGTGAGGGGGATTTGAGGGGGTGTGGCTGTGTGTGGGGGCATAGTGTATGTGCATATGGGATGTGTGTATATGTTGGCGGGGGTTGTGGGGACAGGGTGTGGGTGTGTGAGGTCTGTGGGGTGTGAGGGAGGGTGGGGAGTGTAGGAACCCCTCACACACTCCCCCACATGGTGCGCAGCCCCTGTTGCTGGCGGCAGCAGCAGCAGGTGGGGTGCTCAGGGTGCTTGTGCCAGTTGCAGGTGCTGGTGTCTGGCGGGGCATGACTCTGGCCAGTGCTGCGCGTGGGGGCAAGGAGCACAGCCTGCCCAGCCATGTCTATCATGGGGGCTGCATGCCTGTAGCTCCCACACTCTCACCGGGGAAGCCCTGTGCTGGACTCTGTGGGGAAGCAGGGGACAGGGCTTCCTCCACTCCCAGTGGAGTCCAGAGACCTGCGCAGCAGGGGCAGGAAAGGCAGCCAGCTCCAGTATAAGGCTTTCCCCAGTGGGAGTGGGAGCTATAGGTGCGTGGTGCGGAGCCCCCATGATAGAGGTGGCTGGGCAGGCTGCGCTCTTCGCCCCTGTGTGCGGTGCTGGCTGGACCCACGCCTTGCCAGGCACCAGTGCCTGCATCGGGCATGAGCGCCCTGAGCTCCCTGCCAGCTGCTGCTGCTGGCAGCAGGGGCTTCATGCCATGTGGGGGAGTGTATGGGGGTCCTCACACCCACACCCTGCCCACCCAAACTCCATACTCCTGCTAGCCCCCGGGCATGGGTTACACGCTTCTGCCTAGCTGCAGCTCCCTTGACCCTGCCCCTGCCTCCACCCCCACCATTTCCGTACCAATGGCCAGGAGTGAGCTGGATGCCTGGGAAGCCAAGCAGGTTCCCATGGGGGCGGCAGCTGGAGGGGCTGGACCCTTCTGCCTACAAGGGTGGGAGTGAGGCACAATAGGGTATGTTGGGGAGCGGGCAGATGCATGGGTGCCTTGATCGCACCCTCATGGGTGGAAGGGCTGGGTGGGGTACAATTTCTTGGTGGGTGCCACAGGCTGGATGAAAGTGCCTGGTGGGCCGCATGCGGCTCACAGGCCATATTTTGCCCATAACTGATCCTCAGCATTATGCTTCTCTACACGGGAGTCAATGGGAGCAGGACCTTCCTACATCCCTTGAATGTCTCCCTTTGGGCTTACAGGAATAAGCTAGGTTATTGGGCTGTCTTACTCAAGGATGTGCATCCATTGGCTCACACCAGTGCACCAGGCAGAGGCAGGAGTCAGTAAGGAATGGGCCAAACTGCTATTCTGTCATCCCAGGCCAATAGGGCTGAACCAGCACAGAGTTGTTGGGTTGTCATGCACTGCTGCACTAACTCTCGGCCTCAAGCGAGGGTGAACAGGGCAGGAATCTTACCTCTGAAGTGTGTCCCAGAGTCACAGCACCTTCTGGGGCTACCCTAGGAGCTAAGCAACGTATGCTGTACCCCAGGGGCAGGCAAAATGCAGCCCACGGGCCAGATGTGGCCCGCCAGGCCATTATATCCAGCCCGCGGGGCCTCTAAAAAATTTAGAAAATAAATATTTATCTGCCCCTGGCTGCCTGTCATGTGGCCCTCGATGGCTTGCCAAAAGTCAATAAGCGGCCCTCAGCCTGAAATAATTGCCCGCCCCTGCTCTACCCTGTGTTCTGGGCTGTGCCTATGGACAAGCCTGTCCCGCTGATATCCATTAGGTGGTCTGGATGAATGTCCCAAAAGAGGTGATGGAAACATCATCATTTGGGTCATTGGCAATGGGGCCATCTAAAGCATTGGAAGGTGGAGTCCTGGTTCTGATGGGGAAGGTAAGGTGTGCTAAGTTTGCTTAGCCTAGTGGTTTTCAACCTTGATACACTTGAGACACCCCTTCATAGACTCAAGGCACCGCTCAGAAAATGCCAGCTCTTAGTTTTCAGTCATTTTTGACAACAGAAAAAAAACAAGGACAATTTTTCTATTTCAAAGAATTTAGAAAGACCAAAACAGGTCAAAATAGTTTTAATGCTATGGATTCTTATTTGAAATTTCTGGGTTTATATTGTGAATCAAGTTTGCTAACAGTGATAACATCGTGTAGCATGCTGTGCACCTTGAAAGTATATCAAGGCACCTTAGGTTGCTCCAGTGCTGTGGCTGAAAATCATTGTTTTAGTCTTTAGAATGCATTAACATGAGGTCTTTTCTAAAGCCGTCTGGAAACATCATATTAAATTCTGTTTTCAGCATAGGGTGGTTGAAACCAGAAAAGTTTGTTTTCTCTTAAGATCTATGGGACTTTTCTAGAGAGGAAGGAAGGGATTCAGAGTGTCAAATGGATTTCTGCTCTGCTAGAAATAGAGGAAGGGACAAATGGATGGCTCCAATGTGCATTCAAGAGAAAAGGGTAGAACCAGGGCTCGATACTGGTTTGCTTGTAGGCATTGTAATTGTAGGTAATGGGGCTAAAAATAACCATCAAAGACTATTTGAAAACCCAGCAACAGATGCTTCTAATTGTCTTTATTGGATCAGATTGCAATCATATGCCAAAAGAAATCCACCTATATAGCAAATTCTTTTACCTGTCCCCTGACCCCTGGTATTATTGCCGTTCATTCTGTTATCTCCTCACACAGGCCTGGTTCTTTATTCCACTGCGTTTTTTACACAGAAGCTTACGTTGATTATTTTTTCCCCTGAATCCTTTAGTCTCTGGCTTTTTAAAAACAAACAAACGAACATCCAGCTGCTGCTGCCTTCCGACAGGGTGACCCTGTGAATAAGATGCCACACGTCAGTGGAGCCTTAATTCAACGTGTGAGAGAGGGACAGAGAAAAAATATCTTGCAATGAAATAATCCTCTCTGAACCGCGGCTGCATTTTGCCAGGAGGGCGCTGAACTGGCACCTCCTCCTGATGGGTTTCTCTCTCTCTCTGGTTTTTTTTTTTTTTTGCCTGAAGGCCTTAAGCTGAGCTTATGGTTGTTCATAGAAAAGAGAGGGAAGAAAATTACCCTCTTGCTATAGTATGTAAAATCATTTCCCAGATTCCTATGCTGCTTTGCCCCATTCCCGGCTCTCTCCTTCACCCAGACCCCCATTTGTGCTAGGTTTGACTTGTCCCTATTTCGTATAGCTTGTCTTGAAGCTGCCCTCATTGTGGCAGTAGATCAACCTGCTAGCACCATGGAGACAAATGGTAACTGGAATGTGAACTGAGGGAGATCAGCTAAAAACCCAAGAAATATTGCGCCAAACAATGGGTGGTTTCTAAAACAAACATCTATCTCAGTCAAGGCTCCCTAGCAGAACATGGAGGGACTGAAGCAGTATGAGAGGGCGCTTGATTGTCCTAACAAAGGATTGTGTAGGCACCCACAGCTGGAGAGTTACACACAGCTCCCTTCACAGCTCTGTTCACACTCATATGTGCTTACTCTTTCCTCCTCGGTCAGGCTTCTGCACTCTTCCTTGTGCATGCATGTGCACAGGCACAGACATGCATGCACACACAAATCCAGAACATACATATTACAGGTAGCACATGTGCAAGTGCTTGTGCGTGCGCACACACACACTCTCTCTCTCTCTCTCTCACAAAAGTGTGCTTACTCACAGTTCTTTCACTTTTTCATTTCTAGGCAACAGATGTAAAAGATAAAGGAAAGTCTGTATCCACAGTGCATGATGAAATGAGGGATTGCAGAGAGGCCACTAAAATGGAGCTAATTCATGGGCCAGTTTTGTCTCTCTATGGCTATTGGAGAGGTTTGATCTGAGATACTATTGTTCACTTGTCTGTACATCTCCTAAGGTTGCAACCTCTCCATTTGCTGCCTGGCTTAGCCGGGTTTTAAAATGATTTTTTAAGTGTTTTCAGTGCTGGTGAAAGCCTGACAGCCTTTGAGACTGAAGCCCTCTATTTATTCACAGAAGAGGCAGTGGCAGTATCAGCTTCCCTGTGCTGCCCTGCCAATGCCCTCAAATCTGGCACACCTCAGTGAGGGAGAAAGGAGTCTGGAGTTTTGTCACTGGCTCCTTTGCTGGGTGGACAGTTATCTGCCTGGAACTGAACTGAGATCAGTGCTTCCCATAGGCCACAAACCAGCTGTCATTTGGTAACGATTTATAGCCACTGCTGTGCTGGACACAGTAACCCTCCCCACTTCATGGATGGGGAAATTGTGGCATGAGAAGTTTTACAGGGCATGGGCTCCAATTTATCTATAATTGGTTGGGAAAGTATGGGTGAGTGAGTGAAAACAACAGTGGTGTTTTAAAAAAAGCAACCAAAATGTTATCAGGATGATGATAAAAAAGGGGGAATAATGTTAATAATATTACCAAGCCATGAAGTTCTTGGGCCAATGGACCATTGCTGATCCTCAAAGTCTCTTGTGGACCAGTAAAGATTCTTAATTAAACTTTTAACTGAAAAGTGACGGGGCAATTTGATCTGTTGATTCCTTGTCGCAGTCTGCAGACCATCTGTGGCTCAGAGAGCATAGTTTGGAAACTGCTGCCTTTTATAGAATCAGTCATGTGTTCTCATTTTGATTTTTTGGGTTGGGTGGTTCTGGGTACCTTGTTGGGAGTGGGTTGCAGGTCATGAGGATTAGCACAGGGATTTGGAATGGAAGGATGCCTGTAAAAGGAGGGATTAAAAATAAAAAATAAGAAGGGGAATAATCCATGTCCATAAGACAGGAAACATCAGGTCCCATTCATTCAAGGGGATGAACAAAACAAAGGACAAAGAACTTAACAGTCAACAACAGATTTAAATCTAAGAGGACATACTAATGCAACACAGGTAACTGGTGGAACTCACTGACAAAGCACAACATTGGAATCAACAGCTTAATAAGAATACAAGAAAAAGGATTAGCCATTTGTATGGATAATAAACTAAGCCAGACACTGTTGCGTGAGAGGAAGAAAAAGGGACAACTGGCATAAACTCTCCTGATTTAGAACATGAATCAATCTCTAGCTGACGGGAATTGGGAGGAAATTTCACCTGTGGGCAATTTGTTATACAGATGCCCATTATGGAGATTTTTGCATCTTCTGAAGCAGCTAGTGACGGCTGTTATTAGAAAGAACGCTGATTGAGTGCCAGTTTGATTGGTATGGAAGTTCCAAAATTCCTAAATGGCTTGTTTGAGTCCACCCTGAATTTAGTGGAATAGCATGAAATAGAGAGCAATGTGTTCCAAATATTGAGTCTTTTGCTTGTTTGTCTATATCCTGCTGCCTCTTGCAATGTCTCTTGCAGATGCTACAACTTTATCCCACTAATGGTCTATGGGAGTTTTTGTAAGTGAAGAGATGTGAACCTGAGTGTCCTAGTCAAATTGTAGTAGAAATAATATGTTTATTCTGCCCAGTTCATCTTCAAGTTGCCTGTGGTATTTGCCACCCCCTTTGCTAAATAGATATGTAGAATTCCTGTGCACTGGTAAACAGAATTGTAGAGTTATAGAAAAATAGGACTGGAAGGAACCTCAGACAGTCACCTACTCCAGCCCCTTGCTGAAGGCAGGTTCATCCTTTTCTAAACCATATTAGACCATTGTTTTTCCAACTTGCACTTCAAAGCTTTTGAGAATGGAGGTTTCATAGCTACTCTAGGCAGTCTGTTCCACTGCTTAAACATCCTTATAATCAGAAAGTTCTTCTTGCTTGGTTCTACCCAAGAACTTGGCTGTATTCTACCACTGGGCAAGGTGATTTCTATGCCATTGGTTTGTGTCATTCAAAGGGAAGAGCAGGGTAAAATTGTAAGGGAGTTTTTAGAAGGCAAAATTGCCTTTATGATGATTTAATATCAATTTCCAAGACTTCACTGAAGGCAGAGTTATAGTTTGACCTAACCACCAAAGAGAAAATAAAGTATGCTCTTGCTGTTCTGTTGTTCTTGGGTCAGAGGCTTTAATGTCTCCGAGTGTGCCACCTTTGCAGCAGGTGCTGGCTTGCATGTCCATTTGTTAATTGTACTCACAGAATTGTCTGACAGTGAATATCATCACGGGAATAAGAACAAGCAAAGGTGTGCCCCTAAGAATGGACTCAGATCTGAATTTCCTAAACTGGTGTTTTGCATCTCTGCATTACAGACACAAGGGACAGCTACAAAATTGTGTGTAGATACAAATTTCTCCAAACTTTAAGGATGGCTGGGGTTAGAATTTGGGTTTAGGCATATTTCTGATAACAAGCTGCAATTTATATCACAGTAAAATCTGGTTAATTTGTCAGTCCAAGGGGATTGGTAAGGATGACTTGTTTAATTAGTCTAGTTAATTGTTTGACTGACTGATTATCGTCAGGGATCCGGGTTTTCTGTTCTGTTTCTGTATGGAAAAATATGGTTAGATGCAGATTTTCTCATTTTAAGGGAAAAAACCTGGATTTTCTCTTTTTAAGGAGAAAAAGGTGGGAAACAGCAGGTTCCCCTTGCAGGCTGGCAGAATTCCAGCCTGCAAGGGGCTAGGGGGAGTGGGAGGAAGGCGGTCAGGCAGGGGGTGCCATGTGCATGTGTGCACATACACACGCACATGGCAACCAGACAGCATGAGAGCAGCTCCTACAGCTCCCTGAAGGTAAGTCTGGGTGTGGGGAGGGGAATTGAGACCCGCATAGTGAGGGAGGGAGTTAGGCGGGGTTGGGGCTGCTGCCCAGTCGGGGTGGTGCATGGAGCTTGGCCCAGGGCCAGAACGTGCAGCTGCAGAGCCCGAACAGGACAGAGCTGCGGGCAGTTCGTTCAGAGGGTGGCAGTGGGGGCTGGCTCCCCACTGCTGCACACACTCCTGGAGGGGGTATGATGGGCACATGACTTCCAGATTTGTGTGTGGGGCAGGGGCAGATGTGGGCTGGCCACTGCAGGCTTGGGGCTCCCATGGGCAGGAACCAGGGCTCAGGCACTCCTGGGAAGAAGCAGGGGGCTGTGGACCTGGGTTCCTGGTCCCATAGCCCTGGCAGCTGGAGGGGGCTGGGGGGGGTGAGTGAGGGGCACCGGCAGGGCCAGGGGGCTGTGGGTTTGAAGTGAGGGGCAATGGCATGGGCAGGGCATCGGCATATCAGGGCTGCTCAGTGCTATAAAGTAGTTGAGGGGGCATAGCTGCAGCTAGACCCAGGTCCTGGTGAGCAAAGGGGGCAGGGGGAGCTCTGATTTTTTTCATGCTAAAATGCCCAAAATCAAACGCCAAAAATTATTTGTATTTAGCATTTATTTTATTCTAGTAATTGAGGCATTGGTAGACTTCCATATTGCTTTAAGATTGTAAATATATCAACAAAACATTGTATTCAACTGAGTAGGTTGTAGCCATGTTGGTCTAAGGACATAGGCAGACAAAAAGATAAAAGATATCGGATTTACCCAAATAACCTTGTCTGTATTCAACTGATAACTTTATATGTAGTGGTGTTTAATTTTAATTGTGGAAACACATGGATTTGGGGGATTTAAATTGGAGAGTGTATGATTTTTATGAGAGAATTTGTGATTTTTAAACTGAAAACCAGGATCCCTGATATCAGCAGTTGAAGCATTTTTACATTTTTAGGGATGTATTTTGCATGCCATATCAAGACACAGTAAAAGATGATTTTTGACATAATGAAGAAAGGATATAGGAGAAAAATGTATTACAAAAATTCTGTGTGTAAATTGTACACACTCTGGCTGGTTCCATGGGAATTATAAGATTATCTAGATAAATGTAAAGCTTCTTTCTACAAAAATTTCAAAAAGTGCTCAGTATATAAGATTGACATGATTATGTCAGAGTAAAATAATCAGAGATTTTTGCTTTGCATTCATTGTGAGAACAGAAGAAAATTCTGCAAAATGGAGCAGTTGATCATCTATGTCTCGAGCCAAAAAAAGCTGAAGAGCATCTAACATTTAGTGAGCATTTGCTTTCTTGACAGATAGGAAGGGCAGCCTTGAAGCTGACTACTTATCAAGAGCAAATGCCATTGTAATTTAGCATGTGTGTAAATGACTGTTGGCTACAAATGTCCAACTCGGGATCCTTAAAATTCTAGTTTATTAGGCAGATTGAAACACTGTAATCATAAACCTTGGGGCTGGTCCACACACACACACACACACACACACACACACACACTAGCAGGCTACAGAGTCAGGTATACCTATCCTACAAGCGCTGGAGTCTGCTGTTGATGGCCAGTCGAGGCTTCTTTCAGCATGGTGTTATCCTCCAGAAGGGGGTCGCCGGCTGGTCCTTCTGGCTGGATAGGTCTGGTCGAGTTGGAGATCGAGATCAAGAGGGCGCCACTGAGGGTCACTTTTCACTGCCTTTTATCTGTCCTTGGCAGACTTTGGTGACTCCCCAGTTTTCAGGTTTGCCCAATCCAGGGGTCATTGACCCTCGTGGGACTTCCCCCCCCCCTCGGTGGCTACTGGCCGGCGTCTGTCCGCCCCAGGGGGCGGCCCCCAGTGGTCTATCTGGAGATATTCAGCCCAAAAGTTGGTCCCCGGTGTTGATTAACTCAGGCCAGGGCTTCTAGCCCTTGATCAGTGACGTTTAGAGATTTCCCGGTTGTTACATTGTCTTCTATTGAGTTCTTCCCTTGGCTGATCTGCAGCTTCCCAGGTGTTAATTGCTGCCTGCTTCCATGTTACACATTCAATCACGTTACACATTCAATCGCTGATTCACTCGCTCTTTCAGGGGCCAGCCTGATACAGAGAAGGACAGTTTGATTCCTGCCCTTGTTAACATTGTTACAATGTATAACTTACTAAAACACATTTAGTTGAAAGTTGAAAGGTGAGGAGTATAAAATATAAGCTACAAATGCCATGGCACACAAATAGATAAAAATACCAAACTACAAGGGGAGATACAAAATGCGCACATACAAATTTTAAAACACAATTCCTTATCTTAAAGTGAAAGAGAGAGGAAGGAAGAAAAGGTAGAAAAAGAGAAACATATCCAAAGAGGGGAGAGCAAATGCAGGCAAGAGGAAAAGGGGGCTTTCTGCTACAACTACACTTTACTAGATGATGAATTAGCCAAAGTGTTTTCTGTACAAATCAATAGGATTCTGGCAGAGATTCGGTGCACTGAGTAATAAGGCCATAGAGAAGTTACCCAATGCACAATTAACCAGATATTACTGTTAATTGGGCACTGGGATTAAAAATAAAAGTGAAAAGCCAAACCCTATGTCAAGTGAAGGCTATTAAGGTAGAGGAATCAAGCTTGCAGAAGTTAGGGAATGACAGAATTCAGGTTGCCTGTGGTATGCCCCTAGGGCATATATACACTAGCATATAGTCTTTAACTACAGGTTTGCTCTTCTGTATGCCAAAAGATGAAATGTTGGGTAGTTAGGTGGTGAAGGGGGTTGAAAATGATGACTAATATTTTTATTTGATGTGACGAACAAAGAAGAGGCAGTAGCGGGCTAGAGAAGGGTGACACTGCCAAAGTGAAATGATCCTTACTACAGCATGTTGAATGGATAGAAGTGGGGCAGGTTACATATGTCAAGCCCAGAGTGGCAGAGGATGTTGCAGTAATTGAGAAATGAGATCATGTAGGTCTGAAGCTTTAGTTCAATGTAGAGAACAAAACCTAGTTTCTAGAGATGTTATGCCAGAAGAACCAGTAAGATACAGAGGCATGGCCTGGATGCTAGGTATAGAAAGGGCACCAATTCAAAGTGTATGTCCAGATTTATGGGTCTGAAGGATAGCCATGCTAGTGGTAGTGACCACATTGACTGAGGGGAAGACACTGAAGTTAGTCTATGAGGCAGAGTCATCCCTCTGCCGGTGTCACAGGGCTTCTGACTTGAAGAGGGGACTGGTTTTCTTCCTAGCACAGATGGATGCAGGACTGGATTGCTGAGGTATGTACTGCTGGAACCAGGCTTTCAGTATAATCCCTCTCTCCTTAGGCCTGCTGATCCTGAGACAACATCAGAGCTGAGAGAGAGGGGGTGGAGCAAGGGGAGAGAGCCTGCAGACACGGCCTGTCTTTCTGGACTGGATCAAAATAAGCTGGATCTCCCACCATCTTGACCCAACAGCTAACGTCTGTTAGGTCAGGAGGACTGGTCTTACTCATGGTGCTTTACATAAAGGGCCATGAGTTAGACCAGGGAGCTGCACTTCTGTCTGCACCTTGAGGTTTCAAGCTACATGCCCTAGCTGTCTTCAAGAAAGGGAGGAAAGTAGATCCGGCAAACTACAGGCCCATCAGCCTGACCTTTATTTTGGGAAACGTCTTGGAAAAGATTATGAAAGAGGCCATCCTTAACAGACTAGCTGATGGCAATATCCTGAGGGATACCCAGCATGGATTTGTTGCAGGTAGGTCTTGCTTGACCAATCTCATTTCCTTTTACAACCTGGTGACCTATCACCTGGACAAGGGGGAAGAGACTGATGTCGTATATCTTGACTTTAAAAAAACCTTCAATCTGGTATCCCATGATCACCTCTTGGCAAAACTGGCTAACTGTGGGCTCAACCTCACCACGATCCGCTGGCTGGGGAATTGGCTCCGCGGTAGGACCCAGAGGGTGGTGGTTGACGGAAGGTAATCGTCTTGGTGCGCGGTCACTAGTGGGGTCCCTCAAGGCTCTGTCCTAGGGCCTATACTGTTTAACACCGTCATCAATGATGTGGACATTGGTGTCAGAAGCGGACTGGCCAAGTTTGCTGACAACACCAAACTCTGGGGTAAAGCATCCACACCTGAGGACAGGAGGGTGATCCAGGTAGATCTTGACAGGCTCAAGAAATGGGCAGATGAGAACCTGATGGTGTTCAACACTGAAAAATGCAAGGTTCTCCACCTTGGGAGGAAAAATCTGAAGCATGCTTATAGGCTTGGCAGTGCTACGCTGGTTAGTACTACAGATGAAAGGGACTTGGGGGTCATGATTGGCCACAAGATGAACATGAGCCTTCAATGTGATGCTGTGGCTAGTAAAGCGAACAAAACGCTGGCTTGCATCTATAGATGCTTCTCAAGCAAGTCCCAGGATGTCATTCTCTCGGCCTTGGTGAGGCTGCAGCTGGAGTACTGCATCCAGTTTTGGGCTCCACAATTCAAAAAGGTTGTGGAGAAGCTTGAGAGAGTCCAGAGAAGAGCCACGCACATGATCAGAGGTCAGGAAACAGACCTTATGACGACAGGCTGAGAGCCATAGATTCATAGATGTTAGAGTCGGAAGGGACCTCAATAGATCATCGAGTCCAACCCCCTGCATAAGCAGGAAAGAGTTCTGGGTCTAGATGACCCCAGCTAGATACCCATCTAACCTCCTCTTGAAGACCCCCAGGGTAGGGGAGAGCACCACCTCCCTTGGGAGCCCGTTCCAGACCTTGGCCACTCTTCAGTCCATGGGACTCTTCAGCCTGGAAAAGTGCAGGCTCAGGGGTGATCTGGTGGCCACCTCTAAGTATATCAGGGGTGTTCACCAGGATCTAGGGGAACGTCTGTTCACCAGAACACCCCAAGGGATGACAAGATTGACCAGTCACAAACTCAGCCACGACCAGTCACAAACTCAGCCACAACCAATTCAGGCTAGACATAGGGAAGAACTTCTTTACTGTCCGAGCCCCCAAGATTTGGAATAGTCTATCGCCAGAGGCAGTTCAAGCACCCACTGTGAATGCCTTGAAGACACATTTGGATGCTTATCTTGCTGGGATCCTGGGATCCTATGATCCCTGCTGACTTCCTGCCCCTGGGGCAGGGGGCTGGATTCGATGATCCTCCGGGGTCCCTTCCAGGCTAAATGTTTATGAAATCTATGTTATTAAAGATCCCACAGAATCAGTTATAGTGTTATCACAGGGATAGACTGGTAATTCACATGTCCTAGTTGTATTTCACGCTGAGCAATTATATTCTGCTTACTGAAAATGGTTATTCTCTTTGTCCCATCCCTAGACCGAACCCTGCTGGTGCAGAATAATGGCAGTGGACCTGCCATCCATACATGTACCTGAAGGGCTTTGCTACACCAGCACATATGAATAGGAACTGATTCGACTCTCATTTGAGCTAGCATGAATCCACCTCAGCCGCTGAAGTCAGTGGGGTCATTGCAGATGGTTGGTGGGAATGAGACTAGAATGAAGTCTACAGCTGCTAAAAGTTGCCAGAGAAGGCTGCTTACATTGGTCAGAACCAGAAAGGAAGGCTGGATTGGAGTCTTGGTTCAGCTCAAGTGCCTTGGCATCATCCTCGAGGTGTGAACACCAGTATAATGGCCTACTTGGGGATTCCCCCAGTGTGGCCTCATCTCTGGGTGGCATAAGAGATGGAATAGCCTCAACTCAGGATTGGCCCTTGTGTTTTATAATTGTGATTTATTAATCAGGCAGTGACCCTTTAGCAAATAAATCCCTTGCACTGTGCTTAGAGTAGCAGGGGAGAAACTTTTATTGAGCTATTTGCACTTAATTCCACAGGCCTCCAGGGGCAGGTCTGGGTAAAATTCTAGCTCAAACATTGAAGCCATCTTTTCTGCAGCTGCACCACATCCAGGGATTCTCCAGCTGCATTTCTCCCTGACTTGGCCCACACCAGAGACTCAGTTCCTTAAGTGGAAGGCTCTGCTTCAGCTCCACTTCCTGGTTTGTCAGTTCTAGCAGTTTGGGAAAGGCCTCAAGCCTGGGATAAAGGAGGCCATTATTACTGCCTGAGGGGGCCACAGGCAGGGAGAGGAGGCAGGGCTGCATGTATATGCAGAAGTAGTGGTACCAAGTCATTAGTAGAGAGCAAGTGGGATGGGTTTCAACATGTTTTGTTTCATGGAAAGCCATGCAAAATAAGCTGTAGGTTTGTTGGGGCTAGTCATCTTGTCCAGAACTGGCCCACACATCCTGTAATGCTGTGGTGAGGCATTAGCTCTCCCATGGCCACCAGCACAGTGGAATGACTGGGAGTGGGGTAGGAATGCATCTCTTTCTTTCAATGCCAGTGCTGAACAACCTTTAGGATGTTATTTGAAGCAGTCCCTGGTAGACTGGTACCTTTCAAGCACAGCAAGAAGGCGTAGAGCTAGTAAATAGACTGATATTTTCTGCATTCTCTGCTTCACGGTTCACACTTCTTTGTAACCTCATTCAGTAAGGCACCAATGTGGTCTAATCACTCACATCCACATGTATGACACTTTTGTTTCCCAAAACCTGTGTATCTTCTGATGCTGTAGTTTGCCTTTCTGTGGTGATCTGAATCTCACCCTCTTCACTGCTCATTGTGGCCTGCGAAGGTGTTGGTCATTACACCATCAGTCTCTGTGAAGACCAGTAAATACAAATGAGAAGTTAGGCCATTATCAGCTAGAGGCTTGAACACAGAAAGGTGGAAGTGGCCTGTGTGGAGTTAACTTGCCATAGCTTGATGAGGTGGAAGAGTGAAAGGCAGAGAAAATAGTTAACTGGTGATTAATAGGGGCCCATGCTAAATTGTTTTCAAAATCTGAAGGGTATAACCATTGTTTAGAATGATAAAAGAGGGCATGGCAAGAACAGGTAGGATGAATATGAGTCAGTAATGAGAATTTGGCTGACTGCAAGAAAAAAAGTTTAAATAACAACATCTGAGTGAGGAATAGTCACCTAAGGGAGTGGTGGGAGCCTTGTTCATGAGTCACTTAGAACTACCCTGGATGAAGTACTGGAGAACAGATTTAAGTGGTTGAGGGAATAGGTGGGTGGGGAAACCTTTGCAAGGTTAGAGCCTACACTTTCATTTGTAGTACCTTAGTGTCTAGAGACCCCAATCAGGGAGGAAGAATTTCCCAATGCTTAGGGCACTCTTTTGGAGTATAAGACCTCTATTCAACTCTTGTGTTTCTATACATTTCCTGAATGACCTTTGACAAGTCAATTAGTCCGTCAGCGCCTCAATGTCTGGTTTTGTAAGGGCGGGGATAATACTTCCCTACTGTGCTGAGGCATGACAACAGCGGGGACATACAAGATACAGAAAAAAGAAAAATGCCCTCTTAAGTAGAAATTGAGATGAAGGCCTTGTAATTGTAGGCACTATACATGCATGAAGCCCTGAGGAGCTGGCAGTCTAAAGAGCCAAGGCAGGATGGCAGAGATGAAGCAGCTTGGCCATGGTCACAAAGGGATTAACAACAGACCTGGGATTAAAGAGCAAAGCTGCTGACTCCCAGTCCAGTGTTGCTTCCCCTAAAATGAGAACTACAGGTGCTGACAGTGCAGGAAGGGTATTTGGTGAAGGGTGGGGGAGGAGAAGGGTGATATAATGCAGGGGTGCCCTAGAAAGGCAGGGCCTGGGTCCCTGTGTGCAATATTTTAAGAGTCATTATCTTTTTTTTAGGGCTACAGTTTACAATCCAAACAGGTTGTTTTGCTGTCTGTGTGTGTATCTGTGCATGCACACATGTGCACACTTGTTCTCAACCAAACCCATTGCTGTCATTTCTTAGCCTACAGCGGAATCTTCTCTGGAAAACAATCTCTGCTGTTCCTTGCGGAGCATGCAGGTGGGAGGAAAGGGATGACTCTGCACAGTGGGGAAGAGAGTGCATGACAATTTTGTTTCTTTCTGCCAAACTGTAAGGGAGTAAACCTTAAAAATATATGTGTGCCAGAGGCAGAAGGCTCAGTAAAACAGTATTTTCAGAGTACTCAACCAAACTTTGTCTTTAGGAAATGACCAGATCACATCATTGTGTAAAATGGAAGGAAATCTCCAATTTAAAGGCAGTGGGGAGAGGATTTCTAAGCAAGGACTGCAGATAAGACCCATCTACAGGAGAGAGCTGGCAGGGAAGGAGTAACGGACATTCATTTCTTGTGTCTGAACGTCCTTGGTAGAGAGAGAGCAAAAACATACCATAGGGTTTGTTGTTCTGAAATGAATAATTGGTTCAGCCATGTACAGTATTCTGTCTTCAGCCATGGCTTTACACTTTTAAAGGAAAGGAAGCAAATAAATAAATCTATCTGATGTATTTGGTCAGTGCTGCCAGTGAGATTCAAATTCCCTCTTAACTGTTGTGATCATCACCTGACAACCTGAAGCTCATGCTTCAGGTTTTGCAGGCTACTGTCAGCCTGCTTCAGGCTGATCCCCAAAACTGATGATCTCCTTATTAGGAAGCTAAATCTCAAGTATTATCCTTGGCAAATGATCTATGATTTCTCTTTCAGATCTCCTGCTTTTGTGTACATGATGCCTCAGATTCACTCGGGGTCCAGAACTCTGGTACACTAAGGAATACTAAGAGATCCAAAAGATTTCCACCATCTTTATGTAATGACTTCAGACTTTTAGCAACAAAGTCGTGAAAATAGTGATTTTAAAGGGATCCTTTCAGAAACATCATCTGCTTGTGGAAACCACGGGGGTTTACTTTGGTCTAATTCTCCTTAAATTGAAGTGGTGGGTTTCAATTTAAACTGAAGTATACCCCGTGGCATGTACACAAGGGTCAAGCCCAATTCACCTCTCCAGTGGTGTGGGGGGAGGGCGAGCTGCTGGCAGGCCGAGCGATTCCTCATCTGTGGAGGGGTGGGGAAGGAGGGGGGTGGAGGTGGTGCCTCCCTCTGCTGCCATGGTGGCACCCCCCAGGTGGCACCCACCTGTAGGCACCCAGCCCAGGTGGTCTCTGGGCACACCACAGCCACAGAGGGAAGCACTGGGCCCCCGCATGGCTCAGGCAGGCAGGCACTGGGGAGGAAAAAAAAAAAAAATCAGGCTCACTGCTTTTTTTTTCCCTTTGCAGTGGAGCCTGCCTGCATGAGCTGCCTACACAGCCCCTGAGCTGCACAGGGCCAGGTGCTTCCCTCCGCGGCTACTAAGGTAGCAAACTAAAACACCTTGGACATGTTTTATTTTGCTACAACCCAAAATCATTTAACGCACAATAAGCCACCGACAGTGTAAACAGCAACACCATTAATGAACAATATGCCACCTACAGTGTAAACAGCAACTCCATTAAAGCAGCGCAAAAGGGCATTTAAGCCGCTTTAAAGGTCAATTTTGTGGTGTGTACAAAGGCTCATCTTCTCAAATGTAGTAAAAAGTTTCATAGTTGGTAGGGTCGGAAGGGACCTCAGCATATCATCAAGTTTGACCCCCTGGCTTGGCAGGAAAGAGTACTGGGGTCAAACAACCCCAGCAAGGTGTTCATCCAGCCTCCTTTTAAAGACCCCCAGAGTAGGAGCCAGCACCACTTCTCTTGGAAGTTGGTTCCAGATCCTAGCCGCCCTGACTGTGAAATAGCACCTCCTGATGTCTAGTCTGAATCTACAATCTGCCAGCTTGTGACAGTTATTTCTAGTCACTCTTGGTAGCGCTCGAGTTATATAGGTTTTACACAAAGTTTTTACGCTAGCCTCTAGAATTTCACAGATCTGATTTCTTTTAAAGTCAGTAAGAAAGGTACCATTAATTACTACATTTTTATGGATTCATACGTAACATCTATAGAATCATTTTATTTGTAGTATTATTACATTCTATGAGACTTTTCTAGGAGAAACTGGCACAAAGTAAGTCTTACCTATTTGCTCATAGATGTAGCTCTCTCCCTGTTCTGAGCAGAATACACAAGTGTAGGGCATGTAGGCCAAATGCACAAGTTTCTTGGTGGTTGACTAATTAAGAATCAACAGTATGATAAAGAAGTTTGTTTGCCCTGTAATATGGTGACACCCTATTAAATTGTGAGATCTGATAAATCAGTATGCAGCATACTGATTTATGCTACATAAACAAAAAAAATCTCAGTTGTAAACATGACTTTTGGTATTTTTGATACTTCTAGCGCAATGATGTGCAACCCTTTTGAAATATCCTAAATAAATAGTTGTTAAAAAAGCAATAATCATAAACCTCAAACTATGTATTTTTCCAGGTTTGACTGGGGTTGTTTTTTTTTAGGATTTTCCCTGTATAATACTCGGTTCCAAACCTGAATTATTTTTGTCCATAGGGCAGCTTCCATCTCTCTCATAAAATGGTTGGAGCTGGTGAGATCCACTTGTCAATATGATTCAGCTGTAAATTACACTCTAACTTTATGCAGGGTTTGAACAGCTGACATCCAGACAGCTTCATAAATAGCCCTGCTTCCCTGCTCAGGGTCCTTGGGGCTGCTTGCCTGTTACAGTGCAATTACCATCACTCTTAGATTATTAAAAATGAAAGAATGTTACTGATCTAACTTACTTAATTCCCCTCCATTTTGCATGGTTTTTGTAGAGCACTCAGCAGTATAACTGGACCAGTCTGTTTTAACCTCTGCTTATAATTGTTTTCACTTTCTGGTTCTGGTCCTGCTTTGAGCAGGGGGTTGGACTAGATGACCTCCTTGAGGCCCCTTCCAACCCTCATTTTCTATGGTTCTAGCTGCTTTATTTTGGTTTGCAAGCATTGTGGGGTACTTTTAAAAATACTTCATTCACTAACACAAAGAAAGAATCAGACACAAGGACAATTCTATTAATATTCACTTCATCAGAGGTTTGGAAAACCTAGGCCAATGTGGACCAGTCTGGCTGATTAAAGCTGAGCACCACAGTGTTGTAAGTAACACAGCGTTAGTTGCCAGCCAGGCTGAGCACCCACAAGTTCTAACATTCTTTTGGCAGTTGTTGTTAATCAGCATTTCTGAAAATTAGACTGCTTTTATGTAAGGACTGCTTTTATGTAAAGTTACATTTTGCCCTAACACCGTCTTTGTTAAAATACAGGCCTAGCTCCCACTAGCCTTCTGTAG
>NW_005841862.1:2510223-2549827 GCF_000455745.1 Alligator sinensis | reverse complement strand
CATATTTATTTAATCTATTTAAGGTGACATCAAAGCTGGGGGACAGATTATGCACTCCTGACTTTCACAGAGGGCGGCAAATCCATTCTGAATAAATCGAATCCATCTTCACAGAGCAAGATTTAGCCAGTTCATAAAACATTTGCTAACCATTAACTTACAGTGTCGTTATTAACTGTTGTTAATGGCAGCAACTTGAGCTCATGCTTGTCACTTCTGCTGCACCTTTTATGGACCATCAACTTTAAACATGTAATTCCACATTCCATCCGCTTAAAAATGATGCTGGGACAAATAGGAACTGGTGATATGCTGCAGCTTAATAATATTTCTGATTTGTTTCAATTAATTTTGTGTAGCAGTTTAATTTTTCTTGGTAATGCTCAGGAGTTTTGGTGGATTGCAAGAAGAGTTGTAGTAAGTCTGATGCACAGTTCAAGAGGAAGGTGGATGGAGTATTAAATCATGAATACCAGTGGGGCAACAGGGACAGCAGCCCCAAGCACCGACTTGGGGGTGGAGAGGAGAGTAAGAAAAGTAACAGCTGCCACTGTAGTCTCACAATATCACCAGTGGTACCATCAGCTGGAAGTCGCTGTTGTCCCCTTGTGTTGCTGGTGCCTCAGGCACCCAGATTCCTTGTTATACCTCTCATGAATATGGAGGAGGGAAAGACTAGTCTGGGATTCAGGAGACTCAATATATAATGCAAAAGGGTTTTTTTTAAAGCCAAAATTAAAAGTGTTTTGGTTGACCCAAAACGATATTGTTTCCAGCAGAATTTTCCTTAATGGAGAATTTTGAAATGTTCTGGTTTTGTTTGGAATGAAGCCACATTTAGCAAAAATGGAATTCCCATCATCTGCACAGCTCTAGAAAGCTTTTTCCTGCAGTGTATAAGCTGTAAGAACTCACTGCTGCATGATATTTTGACAGAAATCTTTGTTTTCAAAAGCTGATTTATTACATACACTAGCTGGCATAGAATGGCAGGGAGGATCTGTCTTTTTAAAATAGAGCCATCAGCTGAATTCAGGCAATACATGAATCTTATATAATGCTAAGACTTATTTAGATTGCAAGCCTGGGGTATTCTATCACCTACCCCTTTCATGGACCACTGGTAGAAAGAGCCATGCTGCATTTACACTGACTATCAGTATGTTCCAGTTTGGCAATTTTTATAGTCTGTTTCATACCTGGAGCCAATTTCTGCCCAATTACCCTGCATCTCTACTGAGTTTGGTGAGATTTTACAGAGGTAACTCAGTGGAATTTGGCTATGGAAATGTTGCCAAGACTACACAAGTAACCTATTTCCATTGTTCTCTGGTACAAACTGAGGACAAGATAACTGATATGATCCTGAACCCTACCTAAATCCCCTTTGCATTGGTTCTGTGGTACAAATGGGACTTGAATAAGTTACTGAGGCTTAAAGATGTGCTGGAGCAGGGAGTGGGAATAGCAAGGCCAGAGCACATGGTAGTACTCCAGTTGACTCTCAGGAAACGGGTCAGCCTATATGCCTGTAACCCGGGTGGTGGCCCTATAGTTGCCATCCCTGCCCAATATCAGGGATGGTGTGGTGAGAGTGGGGCAGGACTTCAGGCCAGCACCAATTTACTTTCCAGCTGGCCCCACAGAGCAGCCCGTGCTTCCAAGGTCTAAAACTTAACTGATTTAACTATTTACACTTTATTTACAAAACAAGAATAATAGGAAAGGTTATTTACAAGTGAACTTGAATGGCATAACCAAAATCACAAAACAAACCAGAATGCATTAGTTAACCCTTGACTCAAGAACCACAGGTAGGGTAACTGGCAGCTTTCAGCCACTGCTGAGGTGCTACCACAAGGAAGCAAGGTGGTCACTCCCTGCAGCTCCAGCAGGCTTCCCCATAAGCAACAGACTGCAACAGGTTAAGCTCTTCTGGTCTGCAGCAATTCAATTGTATCAAACCCTAACCCCAACAAAGAGGTTGAAGGGTGACCCTGTGTGGCAATAAAAAAGGCAAGCAACAAAGTAGGCTCCTGCAGCAAGCAGCATGACCCAAGCACAAAGCTCAGGGACTCCATCCAGTGACAGTCAGCTGCAGAATAAGGGACAGGACTGAGTCCCCTCTGGGGCAGTCAGTGGCAGAGGGTCAGCAGCACAGGAAGCTCCCAGGGGTCATTGCTCCAAACCCCTGCTCCAGATGACTGGCCGGGCACCCCACACCTCGTGGTTCGCTAGTCCCGCTCTGAGCGCCGGCCTGTGCCCTGAGCTCCTAGAGACCCTCGTCCTGGCACTCTGCTGCTCCTCAGGATCCCAATGCCTTTCCTGCTGCTGTCCCACTTCCCCAGGGAAGGTGAGGGGTTTCCTCAACTCACCAGCCCAGCTCCTTGCCCCAGATAAGGATGCTGCCTATGCTCCTGGCCACTGCCTCTTCTCCGCAGTGGAGTGGGGGGCCGACTGCCAGCCCTAGTCTCCGGGATGCCAGGCATGTCCAGCACCCTGTGATGGGGCCTTGGAGCACCAGCTCTCTGCCCCAAGCCCTGGCCACGGCTCCCACTCTGTTGCAGGGCTGGAGGCACAGCCAGCTGCTGCTGCCGCCTTCTCCCAGGGCCTTCGAGGCTCTTCAGAGGGGTTTCTCTGCTCCCTCTGCTGAGTCACCTCATCCCAGCTCTTCTTTGGCCTCCTGTGTCATTCCCCGGAGTCACTGTCAGCAGCCCCCCACACACACCAGTTTGGCTGCTGCTTTTATCCCCTCCGGCAGTCCCTCCCTGGCTTGCAAACCGGCCAACCAGGGCTCAGGGTGGCTGGCCCCCAACTCTAGCCATCCCCCTTCCATGCGAATGAGGATTGAAAACCCCTTCTTTGAATTGGCTTCTCCTTTTCCACAAGGTAGGGCTCTCCTGCTCCACCATTGGGATTGCTCAGTGTTCACTGGCACTGTTTCTAGCTCAGGGTAAGTATCTCAAGCCAATCTGGTGAGTCCACATTGGCAGTCTGTTACATGCCATTTGTGTAGCTGGAGTCACTTGGACTGCAAGCAGAAGTCTCATTTGTCCTGGGAGAAACTGTTTTTTTCATGGGACAAAGTATGATTATTCAGATGTCCATGTCTATTGTCCTGGGACAAACCCCCAAAAGGTTCATGGGATAAGAAGAGCTGACTGCTTGTCCTGGGACATCACAAAGTTGTGCCTGAATGGTTGTCCCAGGTTTGCATCACTGAATCAGTGGCAGAAAAAATGGCAGTGCATTCAGCTCTCCCTAAACCCCAATTGAAAAGGTGCCATGTGTACACACCAGTTCTGGGATAAGTGCAGGCACAACTGATCCCAGGACAGTGTCTGTTTCTAGCTTTTGAGCATCCTTAGACTGTTACATGTTGTGCTAGCACCTATTTCTGCCCTTTTGTCTCTAGAATCAGAGGAACAGAAAGATGGCTTGGATTCACTTTTCCTCCTGCTCCTTTGTGCTGCTGTGTGTAAGCTTGTTGCAACTGAGAATATAACCCACTGTAATATGGATTTGCAATGGTATTAATCCATTGAGTTCAATGCAGTTACTCCATATTCATACAGATATGAATGAGATCTGAATCTGATCCACAACAAAATTATTTCCATTAGATGTAGACTTTCCTTTGTTTAGGGAAAGGGGAAGAGAATGTGTTTTGGGTTGAAAGGGTGAGTCTGGAGGAGAGAGAGGTGAAGCTGCATCATTGAACAGACAATTTTCAGAGCACATTCTTCCCATAGCACTTATCTCACTGCCAGCTGCTTTCATCTGCTATTTCTTGCTAACTTTTAAGAAGTGAATGTAGTGCTTGTGGGAGGTGAAGCCTGATTGATAGTCCCAGAGACTGAAGGGATCTATTAATGCACAGCAGGGGCCAGGCAGTACAACCTTTCCACACACCTCCTTGCCCGTGTTGCCTCATTGCTGAGACGTTGTCTCTGGAGCCTGAGGAACAAGCGTATCCTTCATGCCTGTGCAGTCCTTGGCCTCTCTACCAGGATGGCCAGCGAAGAAACCAATTAATGCTGCTCATAGCAGTAATTTTTGTGAGGTGGAGTAGTCTGAGACCTCAGGTTGTTTCAAATGGACTTCACCAAACATGACTGGCATTGTCATCATTGCTTCCTAACTCAGCTGGAAAATGCTCTTATTTCCTGCCCTGCTTTTGGCAAATTTATCTATAGCAACTGTCAGCATTTATACATATTTCTCCCACCGAGAGAGTGTCTTGTAACTTTAACCCATGGATTATTTCCACAGATTGAGACAGACAGACAGATAGAATAGAACAAACAAAAATGTCCTTTTTCCAGCCCATACCTCCTTACTTATGTGGCTCGAGCCTAAAGTTGGAAAAGCCACATATGAGGGAAAAAAAGAGGCAATTCAGTTCCTATGTGGTGTGCTCAAATCTGAGCTGCTGCGGTGACTTTCCAACAAGTGTGTCAGCTGATGCTGTTTGTGAAATGTAGACACTAAGAGGTCCTTTGTGAGTGAGAAGAGATGGGACTCATCTGAGGTTAATCCTGTATTAAAGCTTGTGGACACAGGCAGGCTGTGTAGTTTATTTTCTGGCTCCTAGTTTACAAAATTGCTAACAGCTTGTGCTGCCTCATGTTACCACACTGTCCAGGCTGTGACCAGGTGAGTATGTAAGGGACTGCCAAATGGAGCTGATGATGAAGTCCATCCTGCTCTAGGATATTTTTTGATGGTCTCAGAACCAACAACTAATATTTGTCATTTTTCAGCTTTTTATTTCATTTCATCAGGAAATTGACTATTTCAAGGGAAGCACTGAAAAATTCTCATTTTTATAAAGCACCCAGTTTTTAATTTAGTAACATTTAAATGGAAAATTTCTGACCAGCCCTCTTGTTGACTGACTACCATGACGTGCTTAACCCTGAGGGTCTGGAATAAGAACACAGCCTCACTTCACCTAGGGTCAGCCACTGTTACCACCAGAGACCAGGTCAGCAAAGATATTTCTGCTTTAGTTTTGACTGAGCTAAGTTTTAGTGGGCGTTGAGATGTGTAAGTAGGAGTTAGGTGCCTTTGTGGATCTGGCCTCAGGCAACCTACCTCACTTAGACTGGGGCCAATAAAAGCCTTTATGAACCAGATTAATGAAGGTCTCTTCTAGACCTCTTCAATACTTTACATTTTTACCTTTTATCTAATGAATTGTACATGCCTGAATAGTATCATGTACACTTGAATGACAAAAGACTTCAGAATACATGGTTCTGATCTGGACTTGGAGGATGTTATTGTTTAGGAATGTTTAAATCTCAAGGTTTGTCCGGTGAAAACGAGGAGACTTGGTTGTACAGTATTAACTTCAGTCTTGGTAACTATATCCTCCTCAAATTTTGAGTATATCTGAAGCCAAGGATTTAGTTTTCAGGGGTCATTTTCTAGTCTGAATTGGACTGTTAGTCTTTTGTGGTAAGGACAATTATAAAGCATGTATGCATGACACCATGCTTTACCCCACAGAAGGATAGATGGTTTAGTGGTTAAAACACTGGCGTAAGACTTCAGAGACCAGCATTCAAGTCCTTGCTCTATTAGAGACTTCTTTTTTGAGTTTGGACAATCACTTAGCTTTTCTGATTATATAACATAGTGTAAAGCAGTCCTTTACATACTCACCTGGTCACAGCTTGGACAGTGTGGTAACATGAGGCAACACACGCTGTTTAGCAATTTTGAAAACTAGGAGCCAGAAAACATAGCAGTCCAGTACTGTAAAGAGATACTAACTCAGGTTCTGCACTCAGTATAGAGCAGGGGCAGGCAATTATTTTGAGCAGAGGGCCGCTTACTGAGTTTCAGCAAGCCATCGAGGGCCGCATGACAGACAGCCCAGGGCAGATTAATATTAATTTTCTAATTTTTTTAGGAGCCCCGCGGTCTGGATAGAATGGACTGGTGGGCTGCATCCAGCCCCCGGGCCGCATTTTACCCACCCCTGGTATAGAGGTATTACTGTACTGTGGTGCTCTGTCTGGGCTTATTCTGAGCCTGGCTATACTGCTCCTAAGTTTGGAGTTACCATAACCAGTACCTGCATGTCTTTTGGCATGGCACTGTATTGTACCTCACAGATACCCTCTATGCCTCAGTTCTCCATTTATAAATAGAGCAGCTTACCTCATGGGGTGTTGTGAGGATAAACACATTAAAAATAGGTATTTGAATATCTTGGCAATAAGGGCCTATATATATAAGATAGGCAGGACAAAGAATAATGCCAGGTTGTGAGACAGCAGCCCCTTGTAATCTAAAAAAATCTACATTGCATAGCAGGGGAGGAACAGGGCAGTTTAAACAAACCAACTAACCAGGCAAGAAAATTTATAATATTTTTCCCATTTGTGGCTTGTGAGCCTGGTAAAGAATCACACACTATGCTTATACCCTTTTCTCACCATTGCTGCCTCCATTAGATACATATGTAAGTGAAAATTGCCCTATTTGCATTTCTGTCCCTTCTTTGTTGAGACTAAGGAAGTGACAGATACGCTGACAAATTTCATGCAAGCATCTCACCATCCTCCTCCTCTTGGTGGTTCAAGCACATGTATTAGCATGATAGTCTGACAGACAGAGAGACAGTAGGCTGTTTCCCATTCAGTGCTTTTTCTGAAGCTCCAGGTCTGTTTCAAGATTTTCTTGATCTGCTTTTTCTTGGCTTCAGTCTGAGGAGAAACAGAAGCCAAGGTGGGCTTGATGGTTCGGTGGAGTGGTGCCAGCCTACAGTCCCCTCTAATTAAGAATTGGGCAAAATAGAGTTTAACTGGAGGGTGGCTTGGGCAGGAGTTTTGCCATAAACCCTTTGGATAACAGGTTTGTCAAACATTCATGATCTGTGCTAGTGCTCTCATTGCACTGGAGACCCAAAGCCACACTCAGCTATTCTTTAGATTTGACTTAAATATGTTGCTGGCTCCTACTATGAAGGTGTTCTGATTTGGAGACAGTTGGACTCTTGTGGAATTAATGGAAGAATCTCATTCCAGTTACTGGCAGTCAGAGATTCACATGAGAAGGCCACAACCTCTTTTTGGCACCTCTGTGCACAACCTTAGCACTGAGGCCTCAAAGGATTTTTATGGACCGTGAATGACCCTCTCTCCTCTAAGCATGGTGCCTTGTCCCTCTGCAGCAGGAGTGAAGGGCACTGACAGAGCAATATGGGGAAAGCTTGCCTTTGTAACCATGCTAGGACCTGCCCCATGGATTAGAAAAACCCAGGGAGATTTGTAGTGACTGCAAACCCCTCTCTTTCAACTTTTAATGATTGAATTTGCTCTCCATATTTATCATGCTCAGCTGTCATGAGCCAGCTGAATTTTCTGTAAATTTTTTTTTTTTTTTTGCTCAAATATTTATTCACTTTGGCAGTGGGAACATTTTAAAATAAGCCCTTTTAGACATCTCCCCAGACATTATAACATTTCTTTGAGCTTCTGCTAAAGAACAGCTAGCTTCAGACTTCCCACACACATTCATTTCCACCTCAGATGTAGGCCACCTTTTAAATGCTAAATTTAAATGCACACATTTCTCTCATTCTTTGTAACCCCTTCTATCTCAGCAAGAGAAAGCCAATGGATTTGGCTTCTATTGGCGATTGCCATTCTCGGCTGTGAGTTGCAGAGCCCACCCAGCCCTGGTGATCACTCAGAAGGTTGGCTGGCAGCTGGGCTGCACAATAATGGGGAGGATCCCAGAGTGGGACTAGACCTAGTTTCTGTGATGTTATGAGGGAGGCAGTGACATTTGGACAGAGATGTGCAGGAAGCATGGTGGAAAGAAAGTTGTGGACCACACAACCTGAACCCTGACCTCCTTTTTCATGTAAAAATGATACAACAGACTTTACCAATACATGACCAAGTATTGCTATCATAGTTATGTCAACAAAACTGTCTTCCCACCACATATGGGCATAGCTATGCTGATGGATGATGGCTTCTGCTGGTAGAGCTTCTGTTGTTTGGGGAGGTGGTGCAATGAAGCTGGAAGAAAAGCCCCTTCTGCTGCCATATGCCATGTCTGTACTAGAAATCTTTTTCCTCATGGTTCTGCTGGCAAAGCTCCGGTGGCAGCAGCCCTATAATGTAGAGAAATTGTGAGGCTGTAGATGTGTTTTAGGACATGTGACCAAACTTTTCCTTCATTGGTGATTCCTTGATTATATATTGATTATACTGAGGGAAGGGGGGTGGATTTGCACTTGACTGATTTACCTGGGAGCAAACAAACTTTTGTTTGGAATGGTTAGAAAGTACAGTATCAAATGCTGCCATGTATCTACCTTTACGCTATCAAGACAAATCCCAGAAAACAATTTAAGAAACCTCCGTGTCCCTTGTGACAGGGTCAGCAGGTTCCAGTGCATATTGCTGAACATGGGATCACTGACAAAACAAACCAAGGCTCTTTGAATATAAGAGCTGTGCCCTGTTAGAAATAATATATCCCCCAGCTGAACATCTTGAGCTTTTATTCCTAAACTCAACTCAGCAGAACATGTTGTTTTGATGCTCCTTGTTCTAGAGACTTTGGTGCATTGGAATGACCTGGAGCTGTTTTTTAGAATAATGAGACTTTGCTGAAAAAATCCTTCTTGGCTTTCTGTGGTCAATTAGGTAGTGAAACAGCAGACAGTGCTGTTTAAAGATCTCTGTCGAGTTATGCCTCAACTGTAACATGATTCTGGGGAAAGTCCTTTGGATTGGAAAAAATTCTGTACCTTTGGCACTTCTGTTCACAGCGTCAGCAGTGAGGCCTCAAAGGATTTGATGGAGTCTGAAGTACCCTTTCTGTTTCATCGTTCACCTCTGGGTGAACCTAAGAAATTAACAAACAGCTACCAAGTTGCCACTATTTTTGAGAGCATCTAAATTAAAATAACCAGGGCTGTGAGCATCCCTTTCCTGGTTCTAATCAATAATGCTCTCAGTACGATGGATGGAGGCAGTAGTAAGGAAGCAGGAAAGCCCAGCTGTTATATTAGCCTGCTATATGCACAAGGCAGAAACAGGAGCCAACACACACACCATCGTGTCTGTCAAAGGGCAAATTCAGCTTTCTCTCTTGCAGACACAGAGGGCATTTCTGGAGCAGGAGTAGTACAGTTTTGGACAGTCCTATAGGGGGCTCTGTACAGATGTGTGGGGCACTATGTGAATCAAAGCCTGGCCAGGATTTAGGATCAGCCACCTCATAGTTCCTGGGCTACTCCAGATGCCCACAGAGGGGAGCATAAAATCATAGAAAGTGAGGGCTGGAAGGGACCTCAGGAGGTCATCCAGTCCAATCCCCTGCTCATAGCAGGACCAGCCCCAAATATCTCATCCCAGCCAAGGCTTTGTCAAGCTGGGCCTTAAAATCCTCCAAGGATGGAGATTCCACAACCTCCCTGGGTAACCTGTTCTACTCCTAGTAAGAGTTTTTCCTTATATCTAACCCAAACTTCCCTCACTGCAACTTGAGAGCATTGCTCCTTGTTCTGTCATCTGCCACCACTGAGAACAGTCTAGCTACATCCTCTTTCAAATCCCCTTTCAGGTAGCTGAAGGTTGCTATTAAATCCCATCTGTCTTTTCTTCTGCACAGTAAATAAGCCCAGTTCCCTCAGCCTCCCCGCATAAATCATATGCTCCAGTCCCCTAACTATTTTTGTTGCTCTCCACTGGACTCCCTTCAATTTGTCCATATCCTTTATCTTTATGTAGTGGTGAGGGGAGAGGGGGTCCATCCTAAGTGCAGGACTTTGCACTTCTCCTTATTGAACCTAATGAGATTTCTTTTGGTCCAATCCTTCAGTTTTTCTACGTTTCTGAATCCTAGCCCTACCCTCCAGCATATCTGTGACTCTCCCCCAGCTTGTTGTCATCTGCAAACTTGCTAAGGGAGCACTCCATCCCATCTTCCAGGTTGTTGATGAAGATATTGAACAATAGTCGCCCCAGGACAAAAAATATTGGGCCCAGAACTAACACATGAAGCGCTCTACTTGATATCGGTGGCCAACTAGACATTGGGCCATTGATTACTACCCTTTGAGCCTAATGATCCAGCCACATTTCTGTCCACCTTACAGTCCATTCTTTCAACCCATACTTCTTTAGTTTGAGTATGAGCAGCTTGAAAGCTGCTGTATGGTATGAGGGAGGTGTACTGTTATAGACTGGCAGTGTGATCTAGTGTAGTGGAGTCCAACCATTTCGGCAGGCATGTCACAATTTATTCCTACACCCTACCTGAGTGCCACTCTGATCGCCTTCATCTGCCCAATCTGCTGTTGTGTTTCCAGATCCCCACTCAGTGCTCCCTTCCTGATTTGCTCTGCTATCTGCTTCCTGCCCTGTGCTTTCTGCTTGATCTCCTGCTCTGCTTTCTGCCCTATCTGTTCTAGGCTGCCTGCCTCCTCCCTGATCCATTGTGTGCTACACATGGAAGCTGCCCGTGCCTCTTGGGACAATAATGCTGCAGGTTGGCACCCCTAGTCTAGTGGCTATGTTTGGTGCTATACTTGGCTCTATACTGTCTCTGCTGCCTCACCTTCGGTGAGTCCTTTCCTCTGTCTGTGCCTCTGTTCCCCCATGCCCATCTCATCTCTTCAGGATGGGGTCTTTTTGAGGGAGGGAAGATCTATTATTCTGTGTTTGTACAGTACATAGCACAAGGTGGCCTTCCTCCTCAATGAAGCCTCTAGATCAGGGATGGGCAAATTATGTCCCACAGGCCGGATCTGTATCATGGAGGGGCTTTGTCTGGCCCATGGCGGGTCCCTTGGTCCTGCCTGGCCCATGTGCCCCCTGGCCATAGCACGTCCTGTCGCCCCCTGGGCACGCAGCGACGCTGGGGCAGCTCTGTGGCAGGGCTGCCTTTCTAGGCAGCCTGAGTGGTAGCGGCTCTTTTCCGCTGCCACTGCTGCTGGCCCCAACCCTGTATGGTACTAGTGGGGACCTGTGCTGCACAGCCCTGCCCCATACCTGCTCTGGACTCGCCCGTCCAGGCTGAGCAGCAGCGGTGGCACTGGGAAGAAACAGTTGCTCGGTGTTGGAGGGAAAACAGTCCCTACCCCTTGCTGCTGCTGGGCAGTTCTTGGTGCAACCAGCAGAGCCCACATTGCGCCAGGCTGGCCTGCATCTCTGCTGCCCAGGCTGCCCTGTGGCTGCTCTGCACTGTCACAGCGCTGCCTCTGGGCTACCCAGCACAGCAGCGAACACAGGGCAGCCCAGAGGCAGTAGTGATGGAGATGCAGGGGCCGTGGGCCAGGCAGACATGGATGGAGACGTGGGCCAGGCAGCCCAATGTGATGCGACATGGGCTCTGGGTGGCAGCAGCAAGGGGGAGGATCCACCCATGAGCCTCTGGTGGGAGCTCTGCTCACTGCTACGCGCACACACCCCACCACACACGCACACACCCCACAGCCCCCCACAAACCCCATGCCCACCTACACATCCCCACAAGCCCCCATCCCCACAGTCTCCCCTACACCCCACATCCACACAAACCCCCATACCCACAGCTCCCATAAACCCCATACCCCCCACCCACTCCCCCCACAATATACAGGAGTAAGACCTCATTTTGAAGTATTAGGCAATCATCTCTATATACACAAACACAGACACAAACACAAATCAGAACAAAATATTTTTTAAAAATAAAATTAAAATATGTTATTGTGGATGTTTGATTTTTAGTATATACTTTGTCTTTTTTTCCACTGGCAAACATCCTTCCCAAAAGGAGTACTTCTGGTGGCAAAGTCCAGGGGTTAGGGGGTGGGGCTTCCAGTCCCAAGATGGCAACCAGGGGGCGGGGCACCTGTCAAGGGGCAGGGCCACCCTTGCAGCCCTTGACAGTTCACAAAAACTCGTTAAGCGGCCCCCCCCCAGCCAAAATAATTGCCCACCCTTCTCTAAATGCTGCATCTGGAGGTACAGTTTAGGTCAGTTGTGCCTGACCTTTTCAGCACATAACCCAGATGAGGGGTGCCAGGTCCATGGGCAGGCCAGATCTGGTCTATGGGTCTCATTTGGTGCACAGCACTGGCCCAGCTCTAGCACCCCTGTCTCTAGACTCTTAGAGGGTCTCTAATCTTCAACTACTTGGCTTGGGAAAGGTTAGTCCCTAAATCAGGGAAAAGATAAGGCAAAAAAATTATTTGATCTGTGAAAAGCATTTTCACATTTTGAAGATGGTTGTTTGCCAACTGTGAGTTCAAACCAGAATCATTAAAAATATATATATATATTTTTAAAGAAAATGACCACGTTCCTTTTAAGGAAGCATCAGACACTAGTTAAATATGTTAGTTCAGGGTAGACTCGTGGGAGGGCATGTAATTCAGCGGTGAATCTGGTGAAACGCTCGAGACTGACAGCTCTGGAAATGAACAGTTAGCAACAGAAACCTCAGTGTGTGGATGCTGGCAGCAGAGCATCTTTCGATTGGGGTGTGCTAGGACAGTGGTTCTCAACCTTTTTTGTACCAGGACCCATTTGTAAACATCAGTGGTCAGTCCCAACCTACTGCCCCTCACTCCCGATGCACTGTCCTTCACCCCCAGACCCCAGCTCCCCAGTGTATGGGGTGGGGAGAGTGGGACATGGGGGGGCCAAAAGCAGCCCCTTGAAGGCTAGAACCCTGCCAGCCTGTGAGGGAAAACCCATGGTTTCCCATGTTTTTCTTCATTAAAGCAAAATCCATTTTTAAAGTTTGTTTCCAACCCTTTCATATGTTCTTGCGACCTGCTTTTGGGTTGTGACCCACAGGTTGAGAAACACTGTGCTAGGAGAAAAGGGCTGCCCCCCACCCAGTGCCCAACAGCGGATAGGACAGAAACCCTTTTAGAAGTGCCTGCCCTCTCCCCACATTGATCGGCTCGCCCTGGCTAAGTTCCACTCTGCTGTGTGGACATTTCCAGATTTCTCATCTCTGTGGTGTTGGGAACGGTTCTGCCAGCCTGTGGACAGCAGTCGCTATGTCCATTCCTGATGTCTCAGCTCAGAGCTGAAACCATGGAATGCCACCCACAAAAAGGAAGCCAAGGAGGACGTCGGGAGTTATCCAGGAAGAAGGAAGCTTTTAAAACAACCTGTATGTGTTTCTCTTAGTGTCAATGGAGATTTGTTTTTTTTCCCATCCCTCTGAACACTCTGTTCCACTACTTGGTGGTTTTAGAGGTTGCTGGCTACCTTGGGAGGATGGCAGTGGCTGCCTATATTTGTGTGTTTGTACCAGGAGGCAGCAAGGACTACGTCCTGCAGATGTGATGTGTTTGTGTTTTTGTGACCTAAAAAGAGCAGTGAAAGTTGTCCTGCTAATGGAGGAAAAGAGAAAGTTTGAAATTCAACTTCTTCTGTAAATCAGTTCTCAAGATCCAGGACACACTGACCTGGCTGGAGTCAGGAAGCAATGTATCCTATGCAGTTAGGGTTGGATTGCACTTTCAGTTGAAGCATGTGAAGCTGGCATAACAGATAGGATACTATAGCATGGATGATTAGTTTAGTCAGTATTGTTTCTAATGGTAATAATACCTACGACTTATTTTACATGTTTCATCTCAGGATCTTAAAGCAATTTCTAGAGATTAATTCACCATGATTCTCCTGTAAGTCATGAACATGAACTGTCCCCGTTGTATAGCTAGCATGGAGAAGGTCACTGGCAGAGCTGGGAAAAGAACTCCAGAGTCAACAAACTGGTGATCCTTTGTTCTGACTGTCACTAGACCACGTTGCTCCCTCTCGATGCTTATTAGTTTAAATATGGATAGGGAAATGTTTTTGAGTGCTGAGCTGTACCACACAGATTTGGACTGCTGCTCCATGTGGGAGCTAAAGGGGAAAGGTTTGGCTTCTCTAACGAGTTATTTCTGGTGTGTCTCTCCAGACATCTGTGTTCATGTGGGCAGTAACATATGCTATAGAAGGCAAGGAGGGACCCATCCTGAAATCCATCTGTGCACAGAAACTGTCATTGGCTTTAGCAAGTTTGCAGGATTGGGTCATCACAGCTCCTTGTTCTAGGGGGCTTATATAACAAGTGACAGGAAACCCTCAGGGTTCAAACATGCAATTTTGAATCATCAAACCCGTAGAGTCTTATCCAAAGCAAGCTTTTTGTTTCTCAGGAGATTTTTTTTCTCTATGGCTCCAAATAAGGCAACATTAATGTAAAAGTGTTGCTCTGGCTTGTGCACCTAGCTGAAATCAGAGCGCTTGCCTGAAACACTTCAGTCCTGCTTCAGGGAGCATCACAGTGCCGAGTGCCATACCTCCTCCTTACACACTATTTCCCAAGCTGGACGTAATGCACCTCACAAGAGTGAGGTGCTGGGCATGTGGCAACTAACTCACTCCTTTGGAAGAGATTATTGATATGCACCAGGGTTGCACTACTTGGCTATTTTACTTTCATTTTGAGAAATAATATGTGTGGAACCAGTGCGTTGCACTCCCTTCAGCACTCTGTGGCATAGCGCCATGCTGATCTAGATGTGCCTTTAGAGTACAGATGCAAGTAGCAGATCAGACAACTTTAGCCAGCCATTTCTCAGTCTCAGGAACAGTATAGGTTTGCAGGAAGCTGTGGGATGATGCTCTCACAGGAAGCCAGCAGTATGTCTTAGGTAAGCAGCCAACCCTCAGTACCACATCTCCCACTGGCCATCTGGCCTTCCCCCCATCTGGCCCTCTCTCCCTCTGGATTTATGCCTCTACCGCAAATAAGTTATCATGGATTTTTCTCTACAAGCCTGCTTTTTTGTGGCTGCTGCAAAGGATTCTGGGAAGCATCGAGCACTTGCTTCATTTGTGGCTTATCAGGAAAAGGTTGTATTCTATACTCTGGGGCTTTGGAGGATTGAGGATGATGATGAGAAGATAGGGCTCTAATAGTACCTAATGGGCTGATGGAAAGAAAGTAACAAGCAGTGGGAAGCTCAGGGCAGTATTCAAGCTCTTTGTCTAGGACATCAGAACATTCAAATGTCAATCAGATTAAACAAAATGGATCTTAGCCTTAACTGAGAGCCTTAGCAGTTCTTTAAATCTGGCCTCTGGAGCCATGGCATCTGAACCTCAGAGCTCCCCATGGGTTGGGAAATTTGGCAGTGGAGAAGCTGTGGCAATTAATAGTGCCACCTCTTCTGCCATCAAATTTCCAAGCCCTACCTTGTCTTCCCCCATGCGGTTGGCCATGCCCCTTTGCCTCCGCGTGACTGGATCAGGTCCACTGGCTGGATCTGGCCTGTGAACAGACTGGGCACCACCCATCCAGCTCATGGGGCAAAAAAGGTTGAGTGCTACTGCTCTAAAGGGTGCAGATGTGTACTACTTATTTCATACACCAGGCTGGGAGTGTTATAGTGAGAAAAAATGTTCCCCAGGACTGCAGCGGTGAAGCATTCAGTGCACATTCAAACAGGATCGATCGAACCTTTTACCTTGCTTGTGATGGAGATTAGAACCAGATCTGGAATTCTCTTGAAGTCTAGGGCATGTGTTGGGGACCAGGATTTGGTTTCTCTCTATAGTTTCTAGAACTTGTGTTTGCTAGGTTAGTGATCTATATAGGTTTTAGCAAGGATGCTTATGCCTTGCCACTACTCAGAATGTCCTTCCCAATTGCAGGTACCTCACAGCAGAGGTGTCTGGCTCTTGGAATTCCAGTGAAACTTTGCAGTGCATGTACTCTCCCTCTTTCTTGCCACTAAACCTCTTCTTTTTTTTTTGCATATGGAATGAATGTTTCCCATTGGAGGGAGAGGCAAAGGTGTCAAGGGGCTGGGGCTTGTGGTAAGCAATTTTCCCTGTAATTACCCTGCACCCTTCTCTGTTTATCTAATCTCCTTTCAGGACCATTCCACAATTTTCTCACCCTGGTTGGGAGCCTTTCCTTTTGGAGTTCCTGCTGTATTTAACTGCCTCTCTGTCTCTTCCTATCTTATTTATTTCTCCCCTCTTTTAAACTCTCATCAAAGAGATAACTTTTCTCCTGTATCTCTGAAATGGCCACTTCTATTATTTAGCACTTGATCCTGTAATTGCGTACTTTTGCTCTGTAAATTGTCTTGGAATATGGCTTGTACAGAAGATGCCATGCAAAATAAATCTCTGTTGATTGTATTAGACCCACTAGCAGTATGTTTCTCTCTCCCTCTCTCCCTTACCCAATTTCAGAAAGCTTTCTTAGCTAACGTAGCATCTTTATCTCTAGCTGAGAAGGCAGGTTCAGAGTTTCCTTTGCAGTTCCTGTGGAGCTTTCTGCAGTATTCTGCCTCTGGTCTTCCCCATTCCTTGATGTTATAGATTCCTAGCAACTTGAACTCATCCCCCCTGAGAGTGCAGTTGAATCAAGCATGTACTGAGAAGGCCATGAACTATCTATGCAGCATGACTAACTAAAACCAAAGTGCAGCCCTTGTGCTTTGCTCCTTTTATCACCCTCGACCTTCCTCCCCTCCCCAAAGGTTTTTTTTTTTTTTTTTTTTTTAAGCCAAGTTCTTAGTGCCTAGTAAATATTTTACAGCTTCTAATGGAACCAAGGTATTTGCTCTACAAGAAAAAGAAGAAGAAAATCTGTAGTAGAGAAAATAGGAAGCTGTCTTGGAACTGACTTATCAAATTTTGAGGGAGCCAAGAGTTTGAATGGTTTGAACTCTGTGGGCACCTATACACATGACGGACCTCTGCTCTGATGCATGCTAATTAGCATGTGTTGGAGCAGACTTGATTAATCGAGTCTGCTGGAGTGTGCTAATTGGTGCACTCCAGTAGCTTCTGCCTCATGTATTCAGCGGCCCTGCATTTCAAAATGGACAGTGGGGGCACTTTAACTAAAGCTCATTGAACTAGCTATAATTAAAGTGCCCCCACTACCATTTTGAAGTGTGGGATGCTGAACACACATGACACTGTGGGTGCTTTCAGAGCCGCTCTAATTAAAGTGCCCCCCACCCGCCACTGCACCCTGGAGCTGGATCATGTGTATAGACATCCAAGGAGTTTGAGCCTACAAGACATGCTTGGATCACAGAGCTGATAGATTTATAGATTGGTGGGGTCATCATACACAGGGAAGGGGAATAAATTCCTTTTGAACAGAAGAGAGAAATCTAGAAAAGACTTTGGGATATCCTACCATGTTCTTTGCTCTTAAGTCATTTGTCAATATTTCTTGCATCAGGTGCATGTTAAATAGGGATACATTTGGAAAAGGATTGGGGTGATGAGCCCACAGAAATTCTGATTCTTACTCAGATCTTTAGAATGTGCTACACCCATTTTCTTGCTCCAGGGCTAGATTGTTCTGGACCCTTCATACTGGTAAGGCCTTTTCCTTCTATGGCCTGGTTTTGACTCCTTTGGATCCTTCTTGAGGTAATATAGGCCAGATGCACTGACCTGCCATGTCTGCACTTTTTTAGTCAACACTTTACTTAAAAAAAAGAAAAAAAAGAAGCACAAAGTTCAGATGAAGATGCTATTTGCAAAAGATACTGGATTACCACCCTGAAGATCTGAAGGCCATGTGAGAGAGCACTTGGGGCTTCATAGTTATGGACACACCTGCTTTGTGGTAAAAAGGCCTCAACCTAACAGCTGTCACTTTGTACAGGCCAACAAGCAGCCCATAGATGGTCCCAGCTTTCAGTCACTACTGGCTGCAGTGGGTGTGAAGTTGCCAACCAGCCATGACATGCACTGAATCCCAGACCAGTGCTCACCCCGTTGGTCATTGGTTCTCCTCTGGGGTCAATCTGAACTGAATCCTAAAGAGAAAATGAATTTCCTGGGTCTTATCTATATCCCTATGTGAGCCCATCAGAGCACTGCTGCACAATCCACATTTATTAATTGATTCCTGCTTCTGTGGACTTCCAGTGCCTCCTAGATCTAAAGGAAAATGCTAAAAAATGTTACCCTCAAGGAATGTTTAAAGCCAACAGGAGAAAAAAAAATTGGCAGTGGTGCCTGCTTGGCTGTCCCCCTGTAAAACAAGCACTGAGACACCTGGCAGGCTTTCCAAGTTGTAATCTACCTGCCTTCATGATTCAAGGAAGGTTTATAGCAAAAACTCCACATCAATTAAAGGGACTAGAACAGCACTGGAAAATGACCAGAAATATTCCCGAAGTCATTAAATTGACTCCCTCTCATGCTGCAGCCTGAGTTTCTTGCCTGCAAGGGAAAACTTGTTCTTGTGTTAGGAAAGGGAACTCATTTAAGCCCAAGTGGTAACTGCTTATCAGATTTTCTAGGCTGAATTCTTACTGCATTTTCAATACTGACAACGGCAGAACCTTTTTTATCTTTATTGGTAGTGGCACACGGGGGAAAGAATTAATGTAAAATTAAAATGTTCAAGAATAATAGCAAAACCTCTGGGTTTTGCCTTCATCCAGAAGTGCAGACTTCATGGGGAATTTTCATTTCAGCTAGGTCATGTGACAGTCAAATATCTGGGTTTGTTCGTTTTTCACTCCAAGGCTAGGGACAGAAGTTACACATAAACTGGTTTAAGTGATCAGAAACTGCTTTAAACCTGTAACAACACATAAGTTCAGTGCACATAAACCAGTTTCAAAATGGCTGAAACTGGTTTAAGATAAACCTGGTTGAATATAGTAGCAGACTTAACTGATTTAGGTCAAACCAGTTTATGAAACTTCTGTCCCAGATCCCTAGTTTAAGTTAAATCACAGTCCCCCAGCACCCCAGCATGCTTTACAGCCCTGGGGTGGGCTGGGCTGTCTGGTCCAGAGAGCAGGCCCCTCTGCTCCCTAGCTGGAGCACTGAGGGCTGGCTCACCTCCCTCCCCCCACCCCCAGGCAAACCCTGGCTAGAGTCTGGGTCCAGGGAGTGGGGTTAAACTCACTTCCCCCTTAGGGCAGAGCTTCCCTACCCTGCTCAGCTAAACTTACCACTGGCTGCAGCTGTGGACTACAAATCCCAAAGGTACTTGGAAGAAGGAAGAGGAAGTGACAAACAACCCTGCAGAGTCCTGCTGTTGTGATTATTGAATGCAAATCCTAGAGACCCCGGGGACATCATGAAGAGTAAGCAAACACACAGCCTAAGCTGTGTTTAGAGCTCTTTGGTTTACAGTTTTTTAGAAAAAGAACTATTCTTGTTAGCTTTTATTAATTCAATTCCACTACCTTCCCCCCTGCCTCCCCCAACCCCTGCCCAGGCAGAGTAGGGTCTGGGGCCACAACCTCTCTGTTCCAGCAGGAGGGGGGAAAAGTCTTGGAGGGCTCTCTTCCCTTTGCAAGTGGCTGGCAGGTGTGCTCTAGTGCCACCGCCCCCCCGGCTTCTGGTTTGAGCCACTGCAGGCTTGTGGCTGCATTTCCTGAATCAAAAGTGTGTGTGTCTTCATTTGCTTATTGGTCCAAACTTTGCAGCTTAGGTTAATTTGCAAAGACTGAATCAATTCAGCCTTGGACTTTTTGACTGTCTGTACTTAGCCCAAGAGTACAGGCATGTTCAGCAACATTGATCATGTTCAGGTGTTCAAGAGTAGGGTGTGCTACAGCTTTGGACCTGGCCACTGAAATGCTATTTGTATATGAACCTGGATAAAAGGATTTGTCAGCTCCAATGTTCTGTCTTTGGTGACTATGCAAGTTTGTTCCAGGTCAGAATGATGACCTCAGGTTGGCAAATGTAGACTAAGCTGAATTCAAGTGTGGGCCTGAAATAAATTCTGGGTATTTTCCTGTTTGCAGATTAGTTTTGAAAAAGCCTGAAGGAAAAGTGAAATAGAAAAGACTAAGAACTCTTCGCAGGCCAGGATGGGTAAAAGAGAAAGCTCTTGCAGAAGCAGAGTAGAGATTATAGAGGGGAAGAAAGAAGGCTGATTTATAGATGAATCAGGGAGGGGAGTAATGTGAGATAAGATAATTTAGATCCTTTGGGGCAATACAGGTTTTGAAAACCAGTCCATTTCACTGAGTTGTGCCAATGTGACAGAGAACCCTAAATGTAGTCAGCTTCAAGTGTATCGATCCTGAAGTGACAGTCTGTCCACTTGTACCACCCTTCCTTTTCTCTCTGCTTTCTCACTTTGCTGCTATCAGTCTGGCAAACCTTTCTGCAAAGAAACAGTAGGATAGCTGGTGCTAGAGAAAACAATCCTTGCTGTTCTCCCTGAACAGTAAGGACCAGCGTGTAACTCTTCCCCCACGCAGGGAGAAGGGAGAAGAGGAGACTGTGTTACACAGGCAAAAATACTGTGAGGATGCTTGCAGAGCTTTGTGTCCTCCTGTTTTCCCATTGGTTCATTGCTTAATTGGTGGTACTGATGAACTGAGTCATCTGAGTGGAGCTGGTGGGCTGCCAGATCTCGACCTCCGCCTCCTCAGATAAAATTGTTTCAATGTGCGGAGCAGCAGAATGGGTTGTAATTGCCATTTGTGACAACGCCAATTAAAGCTGTTCTTGTTTTGCTTTCACATCTCTGTGATCTTCCTGGAAATGAAGGGAACTGCATTGATCACATCCTTGTAGTGAGCTTGGAGGGGGTGGCAGCATGCATGCATGCATGCGTGTATGTGTGTGCACGGTCATGCACATGCGCACATGTGTTAAAGGCACCTAGTTCTTTTTAGGAAGGAAAAATATGTTTTCATTGCTATTCCTCTAGGAAACCAGGTGGTATCTGAGGTGCCAAAAGGGCTTTAGGTACAGCAGTTGCTGTGATTTTTCCTACCGTGATGTCTTCCCTCCCTGCAGGGATGATTCCACCCTACTAGAGGATTCTGTAAGGCAGCCAAGTGTCTCTAGGTCACTGGATAACATTCCCTTATTTGGCAAGTTCCTTCAATTCACTGCAAATAATAATTATGATATAAGCAAAGAAGGAGCTGTAGGCTGGTGAGGTAGAGGTCTTCCTGGGAAAGAAAGACCCTGAAATGTTTGTCTGTCATGGGACTGAGCAGTCCAAAGAATGTAGGGTTTCAGCTGTAGGTCCTGTGTGCAGGACTCTTGTATTGACTTCAGCAGACCTATGCTGATTTATACCAACCAAAAATCTGTCCCAGTAACTTAAGCTGAATCCTTCAAATGCGGGGTTTCAGATTTGGAGGTGAGCCAAAAAGGAGACCCACTCCTCTGTCATAACACACACTCAAGGTTCAGTTCAGTGGCTTGGTTGAAATGGAGTTGTGGTTAAAGGCTGTGCAACATCAAATACCTGTTCATATTTTGCAAAGCCACCTCCTGCCTCCTTAAACAGTGTCTGTTTCAGTTGTGCCCACAAAATGTCTTGGTTGCAAAGCTAGGTAAGTATGCTCAATAGATAATCATTCATGCATAATGTTTTGTAGATACTTGCATGCTGTGGGGTACCAAGCAGACAAGGGACTTAGCCATCAAACTGCCAGTCAAATAAAAAAGCCTCACTGATTCCACACAGCACCTTTTTCATGGATTTATAGGGTTGGGAGGGACCTCAAATGTCATCTAGTCAAACCTCCTGCACAGATTCAGGCTCTGCTATTCCTAAATCATCCCAGTTGGATTCTTATCCAGCCTTTCCTTGAAGGCTTGCAAAGAGAGAGAGATTCCAGAACTTCCATCAACAGCTTGTTCTGTTGTCCTACAATACTGGGAAATATATCCCAAATGTTCTTTGCTGCCATGGGTTTTACTCTCTGTGGCAAGGGAAAATAATGTTTCTCTATCTTCCTTATGGCAGCTTTTCAACTATCTGAAAACTGCTGTCATAGTTCTCCTCCACCTTAATTCCTTTTCCTCCAAACTTAACATACTTGGTTTCTTCAACCTTTCCTCATATGGCTTGCTTTTCACGCTTACCACCATAGATAAAGTTTAGGTTTCCAATCCAGTTCCTAGTGGGTAGTTATCTGTATCATCAGAAAACAATCCTGGAGAAACTGAATGGGTCAAGAAATTCATAGTGAGACCTAGGGCTTTCACCTCTAGGAAACCACCAGTGCCTCTGATCATTGTTTGGTTACCTATCTGTATCATGAGTTTAGGGGATTCAGTTTGGTTTCTGATTATGAGCAAATGTTTACTTTATAAAAGTCACCCTGGTATAGCAGCCTTCCTATCAATTTCTGCACACATGAGGATGGAGTGAGCCATCAAAGGCAGACTCTTCAGATCAGGGAAGGGAAGTGGAGGGGAGCTTGTACTGCTGCTGCCTGCACTATATTTATTATAAGGATAAAGGGGATGATCCAGCCTGAATCAGCAGGCATGAAAATAAATCCTGGCTGAATGAAAAAAAATCCTGGCTTCTTTGTGTTTTATGGGAACAGGCACAGATCCGAAAAACATTTCTATATATGACTAGTGGTACAGTTGAAGTGTAGAAGTATTTTCAGGACTAGGATTTTAATCTTTCCTTGTATGACTGAGTCCAAGGATATGGGTAGAAGTCCAAAAGAAAGTGACTGGGAATGTAGAGATCTAAAGAATATTTAGAAAGAAAAAAAATTATGTTCAAGTTGTCAAGGCCCAATAAAATTCACCCTAATGGGTCAGAAGTTAACAAGTACGCTTCAAAACTCATGGAAGAGGGCCCAGAAGAGCCAAATAGAGGAGGGCAAACATAGTTTTTACTTAAAAAAAAAATGAAAGAAATGACTAATTATAGACTAGTCAACCTAATTTGATCCATTGAAAAATTCTAGAACAAATTATTGAACAGTTATAGAAGACCACAATCAGGTTTTATGTTGTTTGAGTCAACAACTTAATGCAGTTGCCAAAAAAGGCAAATCTTATTTTGGGATTTATTGACTAGAAGAGTTGTATGTAGGACATGGGAGGACACCTTACTTGGTGTTGAAGATACTTCAGCTTGAGCACTGTGATTTGTGAGGAAAGTTTGAAGAAATTGGCTTTCTGAGTCTATAAAAAACAAGATGTTGAGGTGGAACATGATAAAAGTCTTCCAATAATTAAAGGTTGTTTATAGTGGAGGCAGTGAATTGTTTTTCAGGGCAACTGAGGCAAGTCCAAGAAACAGTCAGCTTAATTGGATGAAAAGGGGGCTTAGATTTTGTTGTTAGGCAAACCTTTGAACTGTTAGTCTGGTGCAGCTACTTAGGGAGGCTGACAGATTCCTCATTGCTGGGGATTTGTAAAAGCAAGTTAAGACAAATATTTTTGGGGCATGGTATAGGTGTACTTGACCCTGATGGTAGTGCAGGGAGTTGGACTATATGAAATCTTTTGAGGTCCATTCTAGTCCCGCATTCCTCTGAGTCTTTGATCCTTTATCTCCAGCAGCCGCCATGCCTTCTACCTCTTCAGACACTTTTTCCTGAGTTCCTTGTCCCATGCCCATGATGGTCCTTGGATTTCTCCTCTGAAACCCCAGCCACAATCTCCCAGCACTCTCAAGCTTCAGGTGAAGCTTTCCCCTCGTCCACAGATGAAGCTTCAGAATTGACATGTATGAAAGCCAAATGTTTGTGCTGATAAGAGTGGGTATGAATTGCAATGAACCCCAAGTTCTCTCTTGCTTAGAGATGACAGACACTACTATGAGGACTGGTGTCTGGTCCTTTCTTCCCAGTCTACCTAGACAATCACTTGGGCCTTTTCCTTTCCATGAGCTGCCAGATCCTGCTCCCCAGCCACCTTTCTTTGATTTCCTCATTTTTCCTGCTGGGGAGGGCCCTTTCTGAGACCTCACCAGTCCTTTCCTTTCCTTTCCTTTTTCATGTCCTCATGACAAGGTATTTCACAGAATTCACAGGTTTGTTGGAAGGTGACAGGCTGTGCTGTGAACACTTCTGTTATAGCCTGACCCCACCAGTTGAATGGTATGCAGACAACTACACACGTGCTCCCTTGGAACAGGTTTTGTTATTTTCTAGCTCACAGGACATTGAGTGCAGTACATCTCTCTCACTAGGTTTTTGTGGGTTTTCCTCCCTTACTGACCTTAACTTAGACAAGCTACAGGCTGACACATTCTCTTAATGTATGCCTGCCTTATCTTCTGTGCTGCCAGTCCTGGTCCTTTCAGACCTGGCATCTAGTGAATGCTACAGCGGTAAGTACCCAGAGAGCAAAGGTTTGGGTCGCTTCCTGCTGTCAGAAACATTTCACATCTAATTTCCCCTCTGGGAGAGTTCATGGGAGGATGGGCTGGCAGCAGTTCAGTACTTGGAATATGTAATGACATAGCAGTAACCTGAGCTCTATCCTTAATGTGGTCTATGGCTCCATGGAGTAAGGGCCAGCTCTGTGGCACGTAAGCCATAGAACACCTGTCTCGTTGCAAATCTTGGCACACGCTTGAATTGTTCTCTGTGCTGTGGAGCCCTTAAGCATTTCTTTTTTTTCTTGCATTACAAGACAGAATGGATCCTAAGGGTCTAACTTTCTGCTTGGCTTTAGCTGGCTCCTCTCCCCCTTCTAAGCACCCAAGGCTGTTGCTAGATAGGCTGGCATTTCACTATCTAAAATGGCCTATGCTGCTCCTTAAAACAAGAAAGACCAGATTTACAAAAAACAAAAGCTGTCCGGTCCGCTTCCTTCTGACAAGGCAGGACTGAGCCATGCCATGAGCTTTCCAATGCACTGTGCATTCACCTTTGAATAAGGTAGGGGAGTGTCATTATAGCTGACAGTATTGGCAATATGTCAGGGGGATATGGGTGGGGCACATGCCCCTGCAGATTTCTATGCAGATAGTGGGTTGCAGGGCATGGGACTGCAGCCTGGCTGGAGCCAGGGCCCAGTAGCAGTAGGGGTGGCGGCAGCAGCATGATTTCTGTGCCAACAGTGAGGCATGGGACTGCAACCTGGCCAGAACCAACTCCCAGTAACAGAGTTGTGCCCCTCCACTGTTTGCACTTGTGTTGCCTGTGACTGAGAGTAGTAACTTAACTATGAGGTGGGCGAGTGGGGCACCAGTGCCGGGTGTTGATTTTGAGGGGATACCAGAATGGTGGCCACCACTGCTGCTCAGGCCAAAGAAACTGCTTGACATTCCTCTGGCTGAGAGTGCCCTGACTGCAGTTAGGAGAGCAGGAAGGCTGGTTTTATTTCAGGCGGGGCCTTGGGCCATAATATAAGGCTTGTTAGTGCAGTTTAGTCATAATGGTCTTTAACAAATGACACCTCATCTGAGGATCTCATAACGCCCTGTGAAAAAGATAGGTGAATGCTGGCATCTGCTGGGCTCCTCAGAGCAAGGACTATTGCTCTTCAGGGTTTGGAGAAGGTGTAGTGCTGCCTGGGGATTTCAGTAAATCAATAACAAGAATGGGCAAACTGAGGCATCGAAGGTAACTCTACACTGCCTTGGCATGGTATCAAGGGGCACCACAGTGAGATGCATCATGTCTGCTCTGCATGTGCTGCCTCCTGGACTAGAAGCAGCATGGCTACTCTAGTGCCATACTAGTGTACGTGCAAATAGACTCCCTCTCAGCAGAGCTTAGGGCAGCAGCCACACACCAGGAAAGCAGTGACATTTGGCATGGCGTAGCTCATTGTGCCATGCTGGGGCAATCGATATATACATACCCCAACAGGTCTGGCAACTTGACTCAAGGGCAGTGTCAGATTGGGCAAGAGAACCCACAAGTCCTTCATGCTCCTCTTAGGATTTCTCATTTTTCTATTAATTGTGCCTAGCTGTTCTCATTGTAGCACTAGCTTTGTTAATGTCACTTTCTTTAAACCTCCTTCCCCAACAAAGGGCCTGGAGAAGAGGAAAATATGTGACCTCTGACCTCTTCCAAAATGGCCTGGAGCTGAGGGTGATTGTTTAGTAATGTTGAACATTTTCACTTACCTCTCATGTGGGTCACATTTAAAAAAAAATGTATTAAAAGCCACAGGCAGACAAAGTTCTTTGGGTAAATCCAATATCTTTTATTAGACCAACTCAAATAGTTGGAAAAATCCTTTTTTTGATCACCACAAAACTGCAGACAAGATGTGACAAGGCACATCTATGAGCTGCAGGTGCTTGCCCACAGCCAGTAATGTTTCACATTAATATGCTGTTGCTATTAATCCCTCCCCCTGCCTTTCTGGTTGGCTTGGAAGGATCAGCCATTCAGGAGGATGAGAGCAGCATTAGTCTCTACAGCTGGGTAAAGATCCCCATGGAAGCAATTACGGGATGGATTACCACTGGCTAGGCTGCTGTGAAGAGGCCACCTCAGGTCAAGGATGCAAAGCGTATTAACATCCAGATCTCTTTCCCCGAGCTTGAACTGGAGCTGGATGTCTCCAGAAGTGTGAGTGTGATTATCCCCTTCCTGTTAAGAGGCTCCTCTCTGATAAGGGCATCTCTCAGGGGTTCCTTTCCTCCCCCTGCCATCATCTCCCGCTTTAAGTCTCCCAAACTGCACTTGCTACTGTGGAATAACAGGAGGTTCATTTTCAAAACCCATCCATCTCCTGCTGCTCTTGTGAGATTGCAACATGTGTCTCTGCAGGGACAGGCTTAACCTGCTCACACCACTGAGCTACTGAGCCTCTTTCTTTACGATGTTTTGGGCTGACAGAGAAAAGGAGCAAGCCCCAGCTGGAGATGGAGTGCACTAGACTGCTGAATAGGAAAGTGTCTTCTGTTCTTTCTGATGTGCAGTTGGGGATGTTGGTTTGACCTTGATGGCTGTGAAGTGCCTCTTGTGTATCATGTAAAGGCACAATCACTGGGAAAGCTTCTGACAAAAACAAATAGTGTGTGTCTGCACAGGACCACCCTCCCTTTGCTGCCTGTGGGTCTGGGCTGTTTCCAAGTGTGTTTGACCTCTGAAGGTCCTGGGGAAAAGCTGAACCTGGCTGGCACAGATGAAGTGCCTCTGCCTTCTTGTTTTCAATTACTGTGCCTTTTAATTGCTGCCAGCCTTCAGGAGGAGTGACTCTGGCTTGCCTGCCTGCTGCTCAAGTGCCTTGCAGAAGTGCAGAGAGCCATCTAAAGATGGTGTTAAGCACTAGCATTAGCCAGCTGAGGAGCTGCCTGTGGTGCTCCAGTTAATGAGGTGCTTGACAGCAGCTAAGATGCACTCTGCCATCTCCTGACACTTCGGGGAGCCCACCCAGGCAGAGAGGGATTTTGGTTACAGCCAGCTGACTGATGGAAGGAGGATGGTAAAGAGGAGGCTTTTAAGGAGAGGTCTTGCTCTTTAGGGTGCCATAGTACTGTGCCAAAATCACTTGTGAGAGGTAAGTAGTAGAAGTGGATGGGATATAAGGGCAAAGCATGCGGCCCCGACCAGTAGGATAGAGTTCAATATGGAGTCATGATTTGGATGAGACAGCAGAAACCATGGTTTTGTGCTCTCGAGGGATATTTGCCTTCCTGTTGCACTTCTCACATGGCCATAGCATTTTGCCATGATGTCCTTGGCCAATACATCCACCTGGTGGCCTGAGATACTAGAGGTGATATCCTGGAAGTTAAGGATGGAAGAGACCTATTAGATAACACGGTCCACTCTTTAGCCAATGCAGGAGTGTGTTCCCTACAGTTTTTATTCTGATGGCTTGAGCTGTTAAGTATTAGCAACCCCAGGGAACCAGCTTTCCACTACTTCTCCTGGAAGCAGTACCTAAATTCCAGAGCCTAATGAATCTCACTGGCAGTAAAGTGTCCTGGTAGCCTTGATGTTCCCTTCCTTAATTTCATTTCTGCTATTTTATATCCTCATTAGCAAGGTTACAGATAATTTCATTCTTTTAATCTTTCTTTATACATCAGTTTCTCCTGTGTCTCTGTTGCTTAATTCTAAACTCTTAGTTAGGGAGCACTTTACAGTGAGCTACAATCTGGTACCAAGGTGCAAGTGAGACAGGTGCCACATAATACAGTGGTAGATATTTACTACTACCAGTCTTAGAATGATTGTGGTTTATACCCATGAAAATTAGGGGGCAGCTTTCTCTGGTGCAGTGTAGTTCCTCTTAATGTAGTAAGGTCTGCTGAGAACTGATCTTGGTTCTCAGAGTCTTTCCTTGGCCCTGATACAGGTTAGAGCAGCTCCCCATCCTCTTAACCTGTGTATGAATTGATTATGTTCCAGGTATACTTTCCCTTTGCTGCTTTCCACCCTTGGGACAGACTTTGGACTGGAGGTGTAGGCAGGTGAGGAGGTAGAAGGTGACTTTGCTGGCTCTTTACCTGCTGGGAAGATGGGCATGCAAGCAATCAATGGAGCAATGAATCTGCACCTGGACTGTGCTATCATTTTCAAGAAAAGCAACCAACTCCATAATCGTTTCCTTCCACTATTTGTTTCTTGCATCTCAGTGAAAATCTGCTTTATGGTCCTTTCATCTTATTCTTACTTCCCTTCCTAAACACGGCTCCCTACCAGTGCAAAGCACTTCTCACACACCCCTGTGTCACGTATAGTACTTTCCTACTGGTAATAGTAGCAAGATGCTCCCAAAAGTTGCAAGATTCTAGTTACTGTCATTCTTCTTCTGGAGATGCCCTGGGGTAAGCCCTCCCTGCCCTGGAACAGTATGAACCCTCCTCTCACTATGCTTCATTTTGACATACACATGTATGGCAGGGAGGTTGGCTTAGCAATTGGTGATCCTTCCAGATCATGGTGTATGTGTGAGAAGTCACCCAGACCTTCAATACACATGCCTAGGCAAGAGTTTCAAAGGAGTGGAGGCTGCCCAGACCTTCCGTCCCCCCCCCTTTAGGCCACTGAGACAGAACCCAAAGACCAGATTGAGTCCAGGCATTTAGCGTCTTCATGGCTGTAGTTGTATAGGCGTTCTGGAATTGAATCCTGTCTCCTATGCGGCAGGCAGGGATTCTACCACAAAACCACACAGGACTCCATGGCAGGGAGGCAGTGTAGCCATGTCATATAGCTATGTCCATACTGCATTTGCATTAGTTTAGGCTGGATTGGAGCATGTCATAGCAAAACCCTACCTTCATAACTTTGTCCCCATTGTCTCTACATTTGCCCATGGAAGTATGCCTCATGGTTCTTTGAGTAGGGGGCCTCTGAGATTCTTTCCCATTCAGTTAGATCAATTGCAGGAAAATACCTCTGTCCCCAAGAAAGGAGAGATTATTTTGAGTGGATGGGAAAGTTTTATAAGCAGGAACAAGATATCAATTCAGCTAAAGGGAAATCAGGAAACAGTTCCAATGGGGACATAGAGTGGCTTGGTCTCCCAAAACATGAGAAATTTAGAGCGAGCCAAGAGAAAAAATGGGAAGAAAAATCATGCATCATCTGATTAACATAGTAGGGAAAAGAGATGGCCTAATATGAGCGTCTTCCAGCTGTGAAACGAGTAGAAAATCCCCTCCTATCCCAGTGCCTGGCTCCTGATATATAGGGAGCTAGGTATTCTTTTTTCCAGTCAGCAGCTTGGTTTATGCTGACCTTCTAAATATTCAGCTCATTATACAGTATAATGTATAAATAAAACAGAAGCAGGCAGCAGTATTCTCCAGGAGGATATAATCGGCTTCCTTTCCTCCTTAATTATACAGGATTTGTCTTCATGTGTGAGGCTATCCTGTGGGCTAATTTATTGTTTCAAAGAATTAGATGCTTGATGTGATGCACATATGGGTAGTTTTTAATGGAGTTTGGCCCAGTATGCACCTGTATTTGGAATATGCTCCAGACCAGAACTGTTCTTTGGTGAGGGGAAGAATCTCCCTGTAGAGATGGGAAACAGCTGTGGCATTCACATCTGGATATAGTTTTGCATTTTGGGTATGTGCCCCAAATTTAGCTGTGTGGAGTCTGAGCCTTGCAGTTTTAGTGTGGCTTATGCAGCTGTCACACTTATTCAGGATGCTGAATAACTGGACTGAATGGTGCTCAATTTTAATTGTTCTGACATAAGCAGAGTAAGCAGGGGTGCTTGTACATGTGAAAGGGGCTTAGTCCTCAGGGTTTTATTCTGTGCCCCCTAAATTGAAACGGTGGGTTTTAATTGAAACCCACCATTTCAATTTTTCAGTCGTTACGGCGAGGGGCCCAATTCACACTCTCTCTCTCTTTCTTTTTTTTTTGGTTAGAGCTGGAGCCTGCCCACGGGCATGGGGGTAGGGGTGGTTGGGGGGTGGGGGGTTAAGAGCTGCCAGTAATCTGAGTGGCCCCTGAGCTGCAAGGGGCCCCGGTCCTTCCTTCTACATCAGTGGCACTCTCTGGGGCCACCTGGGTGAGCTGCTAGCAGGCCTGGTGCTGCCCCAGCACAGAGGCAGCACCTGGCTCGATCCAACTGTTCCCTGAGCCCACCCAGGGAGCAGGGCCAGGTGGGCTTCCAGCGGGAGGGCTTGGGGAACAGATGGATTGGACCAGGTGCTGCCTTTGAGTTTGGGCAGCACCTGGTCCAATCCTGCCCGGGCAGCCCTGGGTTCTCACCGCTGCCATGGAGGCAAGGACCGGGGCCCCTGCAGTTTAGGGGCCACTTGGTCCCCAGCCGTGGGAGAAGTAAGCAGGCTCCGCTGCCAGGGGGAAAAAAAAAGGATTGGGCCACTTCTGCCTTCAGCAGGCGCCTGCTGAAAGCAGAACTGGTGAGGGGCCCAATCCTTTTTTTTTTTTCTGTGGCGTCTGTCCAACTCTCCTGTGGCTGGGGGGCAAGCTGATAGCTGCAATGCATTGTTGCAAACTCATCTAAAACCCCCAAAACTGGCACATGTGTAATGTGTGATACTATTAAGCTACACAAATGACATTTTTGTCACGTGTACGTTGTGATGACTGTTATGTATACAAGTGCCCCAGGAGACCGCAGGAAAGGAGCACGTGCAGCTCAAAAGAGAGTATGGTGTTCAGAGCCCAAGAGACAGGATGGTGAAGGATCCATTACTTTCCTCACATTGTGAGGACAGAGGAAAAGAAACTCCCTAATCATGAAGAGCTGCTTCCTCTGTGTGGGCAGGAGGAAGGCATAAGAAATATAGCCTCCATGACCGGGTGGGAAGGCAGCAGGAGGGAGAGATGCCTCTCTCCCCTCAAGCAGTAAAAAATGAAGGCCTGTCTCCACCAAGGTGGAGGTGGGAGAGGCAGAAGAAGGGGAAACTGCTTTTCACTGTGCAGAAAGGATGAGATTTGGAGTGAGCACCTAAGAGTGATTTCCTGTCACCCCAGAAGCCGGGAGATCAGACAGCCCAGCACGGACATGGATATGGGTGGGCAAGAGTCTGCACCTAACTTCCCCTTCTCCACCTGACCCTAGAAGCTGACAAGGTGATGGGAGTCCATGAGAAGCCATAAGCAACAGGCAGAGCTTTGAATGTAGAAATGGGACTACACATCTTGTGCCTGGACTGACTGTGTGCAGATGGAGGATAATCTTAAAATGGCCTCTCTCCCAGCTCTGAGCAGTTGCTGATTAGCCTGTTCTGAGCTCTGAGCTTACTTGCTTCCTCCTTGGGGAACCCCTGGAAATAAAACATGGCCCTTCATCAAAGAGATGAATCTGTCATTTTAACATCCTTGTCTTCCAGCGTCTCCAGTTCCTGATTGCAAATAAATTCTCCATTTTGATGGTTGGCCCTGGCCATCCATTAAAACATTACGGCTTTGGTGCATTTGTTGGAAAAGCATCAATAATCCTGCAGGGGTTTTCATGCCTTTGCACTTTTGCTGGGAACTTTGCATATTTATAAAACTGGAGAGTGTTTCAGATGCTATATACTGTTTACTGCAGGTGCTGATAGGAGATATGCTAAGAGCAGGTTCTGGCTGGGATTCACTTAATGTGATCCCTTCTGGCTAATTCAAACTAGAGTCCCCTGTACAACTCTTTGATGGGCTCTGCTGACAGATGGTACTAGTCCTGGTTTAATGCGAAGAGTGCCATGTATCTTTAGTTGGAGTTTGTGCTGTAACCTCATCCAGAGCCCAGTGGAGCCAAAAGGAGTTTTTAAATTGAGAGCAGTGGGCTTCAGGTCAGGTCCTTAATTGGTTCAGTGTAGTCTGTACTTCCCAGCCATTGCCAGTTGCACCAAGTTGATGTGCTTGACAGTAGGTGGCTTAATGGCAAAGATATGTCTAATATTACTGGTTGATAAGATGACTGATTGTTTGTCAGTGGTCAGCCTGATCCTAATGCCCAAGGTCCATATGCACAAGGTAACCCTGTCCCTGCTGCTACTTCAACACCAGTGATGGAGACTTGTACTTCATTGCTGAAGTGCCTTGATTATCCCTTGGCCTATCACAAGGGTAACTTACATTGATTAACATGGTGCCTATTACAAATCAGAGCACTTCCCATTAATAATAGCCACGTACTTTTAGGCACCAGCTTCCTCACTGGGATGCAGCTACTTCTGGTGTGGAATGTGGCTGTCCTCATATCACCACACAGCAGAGCGGCATAACAGCCTAGGATGGGAAGTGAAGGAGAATGTCATAACTATATGAACTTGAAGGGTGGGAGGATGGGATTCTAGCTAGACAAAAGGTAACTGGAACTAAACAAGGGTGGAAGTTTCTATTCTTGTCTCCAGTAATCACACTTTTTTAAAATCCCTCCCAGTTTTGCTGCAGAAGCGGGGCACCTTGAGGTTTTTCTCCTTGGCCTGTTGTCCTCCTGGCTGAGCTGGAGGCAGGGGCTGGCCCACGGCTGGCTGTTCCTGGAGTAACAAAGCCCAGGTTTACTTATGCTACAGGGTCGCTGTGCTTGCTGCCATAATTGACACCTTTGTTGGCAGTTCAGCAGTGTTTGGAGACTGGCTGGGATGTGGAGGCTGAATGAGCTCCTGTAGGTGGCTGTTGAACGGTGATGAGAAAGGAAGAGTGAACAACCCCGGAGGGATGCCACAGTGGAAGGCAGGATCAGAGAAATGGGTTCAAAGGAGAATAAAAGCCAGACCTCCAGAAACTGCATGTTAGTCTGGGGAAGGGAGCAGCATGAGGCCAAGGTAGGAGTGGCCATTCACAATTTGAGTGGCCCCCATGGCTCACCAAAAGCATATGGGAACGTCCCCTAGCCAAAAAGGAGGCGTACACCCAATGGAAGGGAGGGGCCATCCCCAGGGAGGACTATACCTGTTGCTCAGGACTGCAGGGGGGTGGTCAGGAAGGCCAAGGCAGAGATGGAACTGGGACTAGCTACCCGGATCAAGGACAACAAGAAGTCCTTTTTTAAATACATAGGGGGTAAAAAGAAGGTACTGGGTCACGTGGGGCCTCTGCAGGACACGCTAGGGAATCTGGTCGTCGCACCAGACAGCAAAGCTAACCTATTTAACAATTTCTTTGCCTCCATTTTTCTGAGCAGGGACCGGGTCGCCCCCCCACCGGGACCCCCATAGGACCCAGGGGAGGCGCATAAGACATGTTCAAATCAGCAGGTCCAGGTGATCTCCACCCCAGAGTGCTGAGGGAATTAGCAGAGGTCATTGCGGGACCCCTGGCACAGCTTTACGAGCACTTGTGGTGCTCTGGTGAGGTGCCGGAGGACTGGAAAAGGACCACGGTGGTCCCCATTTTCAAAAAAGGGAGGAAGGAGCACCCAGGAAACTACAGGCCCGTTAGTCTTACCTCGGTCCTGGGGAAGCTCTTTGACAAAATTATCCAGGAGCACATCTGCAAAGGACCAGCAGGGGAGATCATGCTTAGGAGCAACCAACATGGGTTCATTCGAGGCAGGCCCTGTCAGACCAACCTGGTGGCCTTCTATGACCAGGTCACAAAATCCTTAGACACAGGTGTCATGGTGGACGGAGTCTTTCTGGACTTTAGGAAGGGCTTCAACACTGTCTCTCACCCCATTCTCATTAAAAAACTAGGGGACTGTGGCATCGATACCTACACAGTCAAATGGGTCACTAGTTGGCTGGAGGGCCACGCCCAAGAGAGTGGTGGTGGACGGGTCTTATTCGACCTGGAGGGATGTGGACAATGGGGTCCCCCAGGGCTCGGTCCTCGGGCCTGCACTGTTCAACATTTTCATCAGCGACTTGGACGGGGGTGTAAAAAGCACCATGTTCAAATTCGCAGCCGACACTAAGGTGTGGGGGGAAGTGGGCACGCTAGAAGGGAGGAATAGGCTGCAATCGGACCTCGACAGGTTACAGGGGTGGGCGGATGAGAACAGGATGGGTTTCAACACTGAGGAGTGCAAGGTGCTGCACCTGGGGAGGAAGAACCAGCAGCTCACCTACAGGCTGTGCAGAGGCAGAAAAGGATCTTGGAGTCATTATTGATGTCAAAATGCACATGGGCCAACAGTGTGGGGACGCAGTCAGGAAGGCCAACCACACCTTGTCATGCATCCACAGATGCATCATGAGCAGGTCCAAGGAGGTGATCCTTCCCCTCTATGCGACACTGGTCAGGCCTCAGTTGGAGTACTGCGTCCAGTTCTGGGCGCCGCACTTCAGGAGGGATGTGGACAGCATGGAGAGGGTCCAGAGGAGGGCCACTCGCATGATCAGGGGGCAGCAGGGCAGGCCCTACGAGGAGAGGTTAAGGGGCCTGAACCTGTTCAGCCTCCACAAGAGAAGGCTGAGGGGGGATCTAGTGGCCTGTTACAAACTAGTCAGGGGGGACCAGCAGGCATTGGGAGAGTCCCCTGTTCCCCCGAGCACTACCTGGAGTGACAAGAAATAACGGTCTCTGAGGCTGGCTGAGTCCCTGGGGCTGAGTTCCCTTCTCTCTCCTGCTTCAGGTGCCAATCAATACCATGCATATGCTCTTGTAATCAACAGCTTTCTGCAAACTTTACTGTTCTGCTTTTGTGGGGATCTTGAGCCCTGCTGCAAATTTGGCAGCAGCAGCTGTTACATGTTAAAGAGCACGGGCCCTAGCACTGATCCATGGGGGACATGTCTGGAGACAGCTTTCCAGGATGAGGCCACCCTATCAATTACCACTCCCTGGGATTGGCCACTGAGCCAGTTCCCAACCCACTTCGCTGTAGCCTGGTCTAGGCCAGTACTTTCCACCTTAATTGAGAGGATCTCATGCAAAGCAGTATCAAAGGCCTTGCTGAAATCTAGGTAGATGGTGTCCACCTCCTGTTCCATGTTAAGCTGGTTAGAAGGCAAGGCAATGGAACCAGCATTGTTTACAGTAGAGCTGTCCAACTGGCAGCTCATGGGCCACATGTAGCCCACAAGGGGTTAAATTGTGGCCTGTGGGGCTCTGGGGGTGGGGTGGGGACTCATTGGCACAGCTGCCATAGTTGCTGCATTGGTGAAGCTCTGGCTCCCAGGGTGAATGTTTCCTCTGTTCATCCCTGCACCCCCTTGCCCACTACTGAATTTGAGGTCTTTGGTCGTGGGCTCAGGTCAGCAGCGGAGAAAAAGGCGGGTGGAGTGAGCAGTGGCAGCATTCACCCCCTGGGTTCCTGTGGCTTCAGGAGCTTCCCTGCTGCTGGAAGTGGGTCATCTGACCAGGAAGAAGCCCTGCAGTCTGGATCTGGCGCACGGAAGCCAAATAAATGGAACCAATCTGACATATGGGAAGGAGAAAGAGAACGTGAGATGCTGATATGTTTCCTGAAGGAACTGACTGATAACTAGGGATCCGGGTTTTCTCTGCTAAAAAAATCTCCCCAATTTTCGGATTAAAAAAAGTAACCCAAAATCCACATTATTCTGTGATTTAAAACGGAACACGACGTGTGTGTGTGTGTGTGTGTGTGTGTGTGTGTGTGCGCATATATATGTATATATGTATGTATATGTATATAATGTTTCATTTTAATCATAGAAAAATGTGGATTTTGAGTTACTTTTTTAAATCCTAACATTGGGGATTTTTTTTTTATCAGAGAAAACTAGGATCCTTGCTGGTAACTCTCCCTGCTCCACTGATACAATGGGAGGCAGCTGGGATTTTTCCTTTCCTTGGAAGTGGAGCAGCCAGCATGTCCCTAGGAGTAGGAAAAAGTCAGTGGCAAGATAAAAGTGTTAGAGCAAATGCTTGGAGCCTCTCTGCAGAGACTGGCTGTAGGGCAGCCTTTGCTGGGAAGCATCTGACTCTAATTGGACATCAGTATCAATATTTTATTTTGAAAAGCTTTCTCTGTTTCCCCTGCCATAGGGGGCAGGAGTGATTTCCAATTGACAGCGCCTCTCCAATCAAACCATGAGTCTGTCCTGTGCTCAAAGGAGAGGTTGTCTTTTTCCGGGTGATGTGAGGTGTGTCAGGGAGGTCCTCCGCATGTAAACAGGCCTCTACATTCTCACTAAACTCTCTGCCCATCAGCATGGTGAAGCTGGGCCCCATGTTAGGATGCAGGCTTTATATCCACAAGACCTCAAAAAAACTACAAAAAGGATAGAAGAAAAAGAAACTATAAGTAAAATCCCACCAGGGTCAAAGGACTAATTTCTTTAAATGAGAATGATGACCTGGAGCCAGTGCCACCTGGAACTTGCTAAAAAAAATCTTTTAGGACTGAAGAAATTCAATAAAAATTAGTGGATCCCAACCTCTGCTGTTTGTGCACAGCACGTCTTAGTCCGGCTCCTGGTACATTGCTGAGATGCTTGTAAAGCCACTATTGTGGCTGGTTAGTACAGGGTATAATGTGGATGGCCCTAAGCAAGCAAAGAAAGTCAGCAGGTGCTTTTCTACAATCATGTGAATACTGATATCAAAGGGCCCCTTCAAGTGTCTTAAGTGAAGCTTGTCCTTCAGTGCTTTGTTGTGTCAGGGTCTAAATGATCTGTGGTGACAGTATGACCTCCCTACATTCAAACAAGGGAGAAGGCAGCTGCTGAGGACCACCAGGGGAGAACTTTTCCTATCACTGTGTTGTGGTAGAGGGATGGTATTGTGGCAAAGGCACTAGGCTGGGTCCCAGGAAGAGAGCATTGCATGGTAGACTCTGCCTCATGCTCCCTGTATGACTTTGGGCAAGTCAGAGCCCCTCTTTGCCTACGGCCCCTGCTACATGGTACATATATTACACAATTCACTGCTTAATTGTGCAATACATTTAGACCAGCCACCTGTGCAAAGTAATTATCGCATGATAAAAATGACTATTCAGCTATAAAAAGAGCTGACCCATTATCAAGTTAGTGCTTGAAAATGCGTAACAACTTGTTATCTAGTTTCTATCCAGCTTTAATTTAAACAAGTAGCAGGGACCTCAGTCCCTTCTCCCACTCTCTGTCTGTTCTGATGACATGCTCTTTTGGACAGGGACTGCATCTTAACTGTGTGTACAGCACCTAGCATGATGGGGCTGTGACTTCAGCTGAGCCCTGTACATTGCTAATACAGTCAGTGGTATAGCTGTTCTAGCTGGCTGTTTTAATAGGCAGCAAATGCCAGTCTCCAGGGTCACAATGCTGGCAAAAATTAAAAGCACCATATTTGGAAGCCCCTTCATATTGGATTGACCCCTGAGCCCCCATTGGGTTAAGTGTGTGACCATTGGGCCAGGCCCACTGCTTTCTGCCCACTGCCTTCCCCTGCTGGGCTGGTTTCCCTCCTCATTGCACATGCTAGCACTGGGGGAGCATAGCAGACAGAGCCTTTCTCTGCGTGAAGTGATGCAGTCCTTTTATTAGTACCTCAGATGGGGCGCTCACATGGCAGAAGACCAGTGCTGCAGCAATTTATTTAAATCCTCTTTGCCCGATGTTTGGTCACAGTTCCCATGGAAAGATTCCTGTCTGCCTCTAGTTATCCTCACACAGAAGCAAACACACGACCAACCTGCAGCCACGTAGACAGGGGTCACTGCACACTTGCTAGAAGTGCAGCGGCGCAGTAAAAATGCCTCAGGACATCAGTGTCCCCTGAGGCTGCCTGTGCCAGATGGCTGGTAGTTCTTGGTAGTTTACTGAAGCTGCTGGTCCTTTGATGTATTTTCATGTATATTTGTTTCCTATCAAATAGAAAAGATGTTTTGAGGACACAGAACAGACTGCCCTTCTGGGTATTACATTAGCACACAGCACCCCATGGGGGGTGATATGAGACTCTTGGTGCTGTGGACCCTACTAGCCATTATGGGGCCATTATGGAAGCACCCAACATGGGCCAGGGTCAAGTTCATGGCTGGCCCCAGCACAGGGACTCCTGGTACCTTCTCCTCTTCCCTTTGAGCACCTTGCAAGATATTTAACATCTGATCTCTAACATAGTCACAATAGCGTATTCTTTCAAGCCCATTGTTTTAGTTCCTATGTCTTTTAAATGCCTGTACAACGAGGTTTTCTGCTCACATTGGTTGGCTGAGCTTTATGGCTGTCTCTTGGGCCTATCTCAGCATGATTTAGAACTTGGCATCAGGTTTCTGACAGGGCTTCTGACATGATTTAACACATCATGAAGAGAAGGCCAAGTGCTTGGGAGCCTGGAGACCCCTGCTTGCCACATGAGCATATTCCTGGAGAGGGCCTAGCGGCATGGAGTTACTTTCCCAGGAAAATAGACTGCTTTTGGGACCATTTACAAAAACCAGTTGTCCTCCTACTGCCTGATAAAGCTGCTGTTCAGTCTTCAACTTTGGGCATGACACACTAAGAGAAGGCAAAGCTTCTTGAGCCATAATCTTCCTTTATCTCACATCCATGCTGCTCCCCTTTTATTTTGGGTCAAGTTGTCAGTTTGAGGGTATCTCACTGCATGCCTGGCAGTGACATTACAGATGAAATACCCATGGTTTGAGCTCTTTGAGAAGATGTTGTGGTCATTCCTTCAGACAAATGGCAGAAGAGATGGGAAGACGGGACGCCTATACTTCTCAGCCACCATTTTTGTTCTGAAGACAAATGCCTAAGTGATGGGCAAGAAGCATAGAGGAGGGAAAATTTGGAGCAGATTCCTGCCTTCCCAGTTTCTCTCTTCTGTCTTTTCTTTCTTCCCCCTCCCACAGATACACACACATCTTCTGGCATTTCTAGTGTCCCCATCACCCTTGTATCAGGGTACCAGCTTTTTTTTTTGTATTTTGCTTTGTCTGTTAAACTCATTCAGATCCTGCCTCTCAGTGCCACAGCCTTAGACGCAGGGATAGCAGTGGACATAGTCTTTCTGGACTTCAGGAAGGCCTTCGACACTGTCTCTCACCCCATTCTCATTAAAAAACTAGGCGACTGTGGCGTCGACACCTACACAGTCAAATGGGTCACTAACTGGCTGGAGGGTCGCACCCAGAGAGTGATGGTGGATGGGTCTTATTCGACCTGGAGGGATGTGGGCAGTGGGGTCCCCCCAGGGCTTGGTCCTCAGGCCTGCACTATTCAACATCTTCATCAGCAACTTGGACGAGTGGGTTAAAAAGCACCCTGTTCAAATTTGCTGACGACACTAACATGTGGGGGGAAGTGGGCACGCTAGAAGGGAGGAATAGGCTGCAATCGGACCTCGACAGGTTACAGGGGTGGGCGGATGAGAACAGGATGGGTTTCAACACTGACAAGTGCAAAGTGCTGCACCTGGGGAGGAAGAACCAGCAGCTCACCTACAGGCTGGGGAACTCCCTTCTCGTCAGTGCAGAGGCAGAAAAGGATCTTGGAGTCATTATTGACGCCAAAATGAACATGGGCCGACAGTGTGGGGATGCGGTCAGGAAGGCCAACCATACCTTGTTGTGCATCCACAGACGCATCTCAAGCAGGTCCAAGGAGGTGA
>NW_005841862.1:2507275-2510006 GCF_000455745.1 Alligator sinensis | reverse complement strand
AGGAGGCGCTACTTCACTGTCAGGGCGGCTAGGATCTGGAACCAACTTCCAAGAGAAGTGGTGCTGGCTCCTACCCTGGGGGTCTATAATAGGAGGTTAGATGAGCACCTTGCTGGGGTTGTTTGACCCCAGTACTCTTTCCTGGCATGGCAGGGGTTCGGACTTGATGATCTGCTCAGGTCCCTTCCGACCCTACCAACTATGAAACTATGAATGAAGTTTGGTGCCCAAGGTAAAGTCTGCAGCGGCAACCTGCCCTTACCCTCACCCTGCGCACAGATCCATGGGGCAGCCCTTCCCCCATCCCCATGCCCCCCAAACAAGCCACTCCTGGCTCTGTCCCATGCCCTACCCCAGCTGGGCAGTACCTGTTAGTGCCCCTTCACTTCAGTGCCTGCTCACCTGCCTAGCTATGACACTGCTGCCTCTTCTACCACCAATCATGGGATGGTGTTCTGCCATGTGGATAGATAGCCTTTCTTTGTTTCTGCTTTCAGCTACTGCCCCATAATGACCATTTTCTCAGCTGTCTCTGCTACTAGAGGTAAAAAAGTCTTGGTGACAGTGGGCATGTCTGCACATTCATTAATGCACTTTAGGTACTGCTCATTTAGTTTAGTACTTGCTTAATAAAGCACTAACTAAATGTGCAGTAACTGGATTTACTCACAGTAGCACCAGTGCATGGTTTTTTCATGATGCTTACTGTGCATTTTCCTAATAACCCTGTGTAGTAGGCTGTTGGCATGGTTTTTAACTGACACATTGCTGCATAGTGTTATTAGGCTAATGCGCAGTAAGCATCTCGTGTAGATGCGCCTAATGAGAAGTAGTTTAGGGCTCTGTTCCTTAGTGACTCAAAATGGCTTCTCTCAAATAGGGTTTTTTTAATCTTACTTGAAATGAGTTTGTGGCTTCAGTCTAGCCAGTAGTGGTCAGATGTCTCCATTGTGGATATGGCTGGCCCAACTGACACTCATTGGCTATCCCAAACTCTCTGAGCTCTGCCACCAATCTGCCTTTTTGTCTCTTGAAAATGTTTCTATGTCGGGGCTGATCCAGTTCATAAGAGAGTTGTGCCATTAGTATCTTTGTTGCACCTTTTGAAAAACAAAGAGCATGATGCATCACCTTTCACTACCACTAACAAGCAAGTGTGATCTTTAATCCCTGAGAAAAGGAGCATGATTAAGACAGAACATGAAGGGATGGGGGATGGGGTGTTTCCTTTTGGAAAGGAGTCAGGGGTAGAAAAAAGGGGAGGAGGAAGAGTGAGACTCTTTTTTTGTATCTTAGGCAGTTATGCAATGCACTGTGTTTCTTTTACCTGATAATTAGGTTTTTTTCTAAAGGAAGACAAGGTATTTTCTTTCCTGGATATTCCTAGCAGAAGCTGAATTTTAATACTCTTTACAGGTGACAGGCAGCTTATTTTGTAGACAGCTGGCATTCACGCTACAATTGGCAGTGTGTTGACACTTGTCTAAGACTGGTGAATAGAACTGACTGTGCCAGACTAAGGGGCTCCATTTATTTCTTAATTTCTGCACACCTTCATAGAAACTTTAATTTTTGGTTTCAGAACATTCATCCAATCAAAGTGTTTTAAATTGTTGCACCACATATTTTGCAGCCAGCCATTCTGTAAAAACCTGGGTTTTGCCAACATGGAGAAATTGTGATTCCAGTTCTGCTATGGACCATAACCTGGGAACCTCTTTTACCACCCAGGTCATGGGAGTTCCAAGAATTTTCCATGCCTGCCAACAGAGGGTAACAAAATCACATGTGCTAGATATGGATCTCATTCTGTCAGGCAGAGAGCAGTGGTTTGCATGCACACAGAACTCCTAGCTCTTGCCCAGTTCATACCTACTGCCTGGATTACTGCCTTTTTTTTACTGTTCCACAATGTTGCCATTGTGTCTCTAACTCCTGGTCTCAGCTGGCTGCAGATACTGTCTTACTAGTGTGATCTCTGAATGCATAATGGGTGGGTTGTGTGCATGGGATTCAATATTGGAATACCAAGATTGTATTGGAAGTGAATGCAGCAAGGAACAGTGCACTCCAAGGGCTAGGCTTCTGTCTTTGGGCAGCAGAAGAAAAGTAAGGAATATGTGTGATGGAAGGTCGAAGCACCACCTCAGGGCTGGCAGGGAAAGAATTAAAAGTCTTTCTTGGAGCAAAAATTTGTAGCCAGTGGGTGCCCACTTTGCAAGGATGGCCAAATAACTCTGCCAAAGGAGGGCAGAGCTCAGTTTAAACCAGAGTTGATTGCTCATCTAGAAATTATGAAGGGGAGTGTTTTAGAGTCTCTTTCTCTCTGTGAGTTTGGACAGACCCTGGGATCACATTCTCTCAGGGCTATGGGGATGTTTGACTTTGATGATAATTCACTGTTTTGATGCAGGCTGTTGGCCTTTGTTACCTGGACTGGTCCTTTGTGAACATAGCTTGTGTTGCTTCTCCTCCACTTAAGCCTCCTCTTATTTGATTTCTTTAGGCCACTGATCAAAACACAGTCCAGGCTGTACTTTTCCAGTGAACTTTAGGTGCAGACAGAAGTGCATCTCTCTGGTCTAACTCATGGCGCTTCACAGAAAACACCATGAGTTAGACTGATCCTCCCGATCCAACAGATGTTAGCTGTTGGGTTGGGAGCGTGGGAATCGAGCTCCAATTTGGAGCTGATCCAGGGAGAGAGGCTTTGTCTCTGCAGACTCTTTCC
>NW_005841862.1:2482515-2507244 GCF_000455745.1 Alligator sinensis | reverse complement strand
GCCCCCCATCTCCCAGCCCCTGGTGCTGTCTCAGGATGGGAGCGGGAGAAGGCAGGGGAGGGAGGTTCATTCTGAGGTTTCCCCAGCCTGTGCTGGAGTGTGTGTGGGGGGTGTAGATTGCAGTCCCCCCACCTGAGAGAGGCTCCAATGCACGTGCCCTACCCTCCAGCACTGGCTAGGCAACACCCAGAACAAGTTCCCTCTGCTCCCTTATCCCCCTCCTATTCTGAAAACAGCACTAGGAGCAGGGCTCACTGCTCCCGGCATACACAGATGCAAGTTAATGAAGGCACTTCGCTTTGGAGGGCCTTCAGCTGAACCCTTATGCAATGAGGATTCAGATTTGCAGGACTGGGCCTTTTAAAGTGCTCTGCAACACTTGTTAGGTCATAGCTGTAGACCACTTTCTGAGGCCAGATTAAGTGAAAATTGTCACTTCTGTCTGCCTGTAATGTAGTCACTTCCCCAGTCTGATCCATTGCCCACCTCCCTGTTGATGCAGAGGTATGTTGCCTGGTCTGGCATTCTCATCTACTTATACAAAGAACCCAAATGTCCCATGGGACCTATGTAAAACAAAGATTCATCCATACTCCCAGGACAAATGGGTGAAGTTTGTGTTCATTCTGTCCTCAGCAAAACCTAGTATTCCTCTTGATGCACTTTTCAGACAAAGGGATACTATAGGAATAGTGCCTCCTACATTTGTGCATGGGGTTCCACTAGATGTCCCTTGGGGTCCCTTTGAACCCTGAGATCAAAAGAGATCATAGAATTTCTTGAGTTCAGCAAGGTTGGGCCTGGCTGGCCAACAAGGCTGTCAGCCATGTGGATGATTTAGCATTAGAGATCTGCTTACCCCTTTCTCTGAGCTGTTTCTGTTAGGGCTGGCAGCGCCAGGTTTGTAAGCACAATGTGGTTTTTGTTTGTATAGCTAATCTCAAGGATATTGAATCCTGGAGCCCTGGGGCCAATTATAGGGCCTGAGTAGCACAGCATGGCTCATTACTGCACATAGCACCTTTCTGGGCAACAGGTAGGAGTGGGTTGAATAACATGTCTGAGCATAACCCTCAGGACCATGTAGCGCTGTGGTTGGCAGTGCCCAAGGCAGAGTGAATAATACGTACCAGCTCATTCCATAGCACTGTTGATTGCTTACTGCTGTCCTGTGTTCAGAGCTGCACAGCAGCATGGTCTGGTGCTAGTCATTCTCCCATGCAGCCCTAAGCTGGGTATAGCACTGGGTATCATGTCCCTGTAAATGCACAGTTGCACTATCCCTAGCTGTTCTGAAAACAACAGGTGAGAAAGGAGAGGGTTTGACCCTGCCACTTGTGGCACCTGTAATTGGAGCAGATTGCAGCACCCTGGTGTGAGTAGGTGTATGCAGTAGAACAGCGGTTGCCTGACTCAGGAGCTCTAGAGGGAAATGCTATGGATGCCTGGTTGCAGGTTGAACTTTTTTAAGGGAAACTGAAGACCCCACAGCTGTATCGCACAGAGCGACTCACTCCTCTGTTCCCGCTCCAGCAATCTCTGTTGCACTGTAATCACACAATTATTATGCCATTAAAATGTCATATTCATAGAAATCCACATAAACAAAGCATTAACAATCGCTGGAAAATCGTAGTCTTCGCTGCTAATGACCTGCTCTCTTTCCGCCCCTCAGCCCCCACCCTCCCTTTCCCTTTTCTGAGCCTTGATTTAAGAGGCAGATGAGGAAATACAGTTTTGTGCTTAGAGACTTTCAATTTTTAATGGACTGTCACAGTGAGAGACTTTCTCTCTCTCACTCTCTCTCTCTCTCTCTCTCTGTTTAATGAGCTACAGGTGGTTTGGAGAAACCTACTTAGCAACCTGGTAAAGGAGGAAGAGGCTGTTCACAGCATGTGTTACTATCAGCTGGGAAAGTGTCGAGTACCTTGTGTAATAAGGTAGATCCCATTTGGAATGAATTTTGTTTCTAGCCTACCTGCAGAAGTTAAAATAAGGCCAGGTTTTCCATACTCTTCTTGAAGACCTCCTCACAGGGATGATAACTCAGGGTTTTGATTGGGGGAGGGCAGCAGGAAGGAGTCAGGGAGCGGGTGATTGAACTTATTAGACAAAATCTATCCCTGGTGTAACTCTATTGACTTCTAGCAGGCATGAGTGCTGCTGATTTTGTTTAGAGCATGTACTGCCTCCATGTGGCACTATCTAATTGATTCCCCAGGGACCCAGATCTGTTGTTCTCCCCAGGTGAGGAATGGTCTAGTATGCCTCTTGTGCTAGTTTTTTGTTGCTGTTGTTGCTTGTGTGGGCTGCATTAGACATATTTCTTATTCATTTCTAAAAAAATGCCTCATGGTTACCCCCTCGAAGGAAGAAACACAAGGAGAGCCTTGTCTTCACAGCTGAACAGGAAAAGCCACTTCTAGTATGTATGTGGTCTGAAATCTGAAAACCTGGACAATGTCTCTGCAAGAGTTATTCACATTGAATAATTTTCAATCCCTGTACAGTGAAACACTGGAATACACAGGGATTGTTTTATAGGTCAAACTCCTAGAATTGAAGGGTCTTAAAGTAGTTTTAAAAAAGCATTTTGTTCTCATGGTCTGAGTACAGGATTGGCAGTACCTGTACATGGTACTGCCAATCCTGTACATGGTACTGCTACATGGTACTGCTTATCCTCTTACATGGCTCAGAGAGAAAAGGGGAACAAAGGTAAATTCTCAGTTAGTGTGGATTGAAACACTGCCAAGTACTATCCACATCCAGGGCCGGCCTGTCCTATACTGCGAAACCTGCGGCTGCAGGAGGCCCTGCAGCCAAGGGGCCCCCTGCGTCCAGCTGCTCACCACTCCCCCTCCCCTGCTGCCACTGGCTTCACATCTGGCTGCTCACCACCACCCTCCTCCCCTTGCCTCTGCTGCCACCGGCGGCTTCTTCAGGGCAGGGGGACCCAAAAAATTGTGGGCCGGCTCTGCCCACAGCCCCAAATCTACCCATTTTTGCTATGTACAAGGTGTTCCCGCTCATAGTAGGTAGTAGGGCTGTGCAAAATTTCACTGAGTGTTTCGTTTCAAAGCTGTTTTGATGTGTTTTGAGCTCAAAACAGCTAAAGTGAAATGAAACAAAAAGCTTTGAAACATCTTTGAAACAAAATGAGGGCACTTGAAACATTTCAAAAGTTTCAAAACATTTTGAGTTTCAAAGCAGCCCAGTGGCGGGAGGCAGGTGAGAGCCAGGGCTGCGATCCGTGTGGCTCCGCAGCCCCATGGAGCTCAGCCTGGCAGCAGGAGTCAGAGCATGGCCCTGGCTTTGCTTACCTCCCACCGCTGGGCTGTGCTGTATGGGGCTGCAGAGTCACTTGGAGCACAGCCCTTGCTCTCTCCTGCCTCCCGCCACTGGGCCAGGTGTCAGGAGGCTGCCACTGCTGCCTGGGGCCAGCGGCAGCCTCAGTCTTCCCTGGCACTGGGTGTGGGCTGCACCCAGCACCGGTCCCAGGCAGCAGTGGCAGACTCCTGTCATTTGGCACAGATCCAGGGACCCGCACCCTCAGGAGGAGGCTGGCATGGCCCCGCAGCCCTCCTGGGGGTGCGGGCCCCTGGATCTGCGCCGGATGACAGGAGGCTGCCGCTGCCGGCAAGTGTCACGAGTTTTTCTTTTTAAAGTTTGAGGTCTAGTTTCTGAGAAACCTCTGCACTTACCTCCTTGAAACTTGGCAGGTTTCATGCCCCCAGAAGGGGCTACCATCCTCTACAATTTTCATCCAAATCAGGTAAGAAATGACAAGGTTTTAGGCATTTTCATGATTCCCCATTATAGCCTGTGGGCGAAACGTGTTGAAACAGCAAAACAGTTTTGACGAAATGAAACGGGACAGTGCTTTGAAACAAAATGAAATGACGAAACGAAACGCTGTCCCATTGAAAGGGTGAAACAGATGCCAGCACAAAACTATGGTGTTTCGCACAGCCCTAGTAGCTAGCCCAAACCATCATAATAAGCCTGGGCCAACACTTACTGAGAAGTCAAATAAAAAAGCTTAGCTTCTTCAGTCGTCAGTTGTTCTTGGATTAAGACTAACATGAATATGATTTCTCCTGTCTTGTGTGCCAACTTCATAATAGTTACAGGCCTGTACTGAAGACCACAGCAACTTGTACAGTTTTAAAAAGGTTGGGATCCAGTTCCTCTAAAAATAGGCGGTGGTCCACTGTCCATGTTTTATCAGACAGTGAGTGGCTTTTTTCTCTCTCTTTGCTGTAGACTCATTTAGTCTCTCAGACTCTTTAAGAAGTGACTGTGTTTCTTATAATTAATGCTAACCATTAAACTGCAGCATTGAAAGAGAAATTACCTAGTTCGGAGAAAAAAAAAAAAATTTATTACCAGGACATGAGAGAAAATGATTATGAAACACAGAGAGAGGAGCCCTGCAGAAGATAAATAGAAAGGCGAGTGGAATATTGACTTGATCCTTCTCTAGTGCAGGGTAATTTGGCTTCTAAAGTGAGTTAGATCACAATAAATTAAATTTAGATTTCTGCACATCAGTTAAATAACTCCCAAGACAGGATTCTAGTGCGAGGAAGAGGTGATAATACATGGTGGAAATATTATAATGAAGATCTTATCCAATAATCCATAACTGATGTGCTGTCCCTGAATGAGTGAAGGGGTTTTCCCATCTCAGTTTTAACTGCTTTTCCCTTTCCCTCTAGGAACAGGTAAGTCATCTACCTAAAGGTCAGGGAAGCTTTCTGTTTGGCTACCTTGTATAAGGCTTGACTTCTGTCACTCTCCAAGGTAGATGGCTAGCTACAGTGCCAAGGCATGTTTAGGCCTAAATATCCTTCCTCAGCTGCATATGGCTCTGGAGGAAAGGAATTGTATCTCAAGCGTATTTTGGTATATGAGGGTGGGTACATCCCAATACAAATTTGAACAAGATGCTGAAGTAAACTTGGCAGAATCTAAATAAGTATCCAGATTAAGTCTGACCTCCTATCTATATAAGGTGATAATGAGTCTATAAGGTGCAAATCTACCATGCCTTCTATATAAGATGAGCAACCTTATTAAGTGCATGACATCCTGTGACTTGGATTCTATTAGAACAAAGATGACCTTGATCTAATAAAAAGTATATTGTCAAGCAATGCCCATTTAGTGGCTCATGCACAGGGTGATAGATACATCTATGTGAATAACTGCTTTTTTGGTTTATTAGAAGCTCCAAATAAATTTAAAAAATGAAGAATTCAAGTTAGTACATAATCAGAGGAGGGCTACAAGGATGAGCAAGGGGACGGATAATTACAAGAGAAGGCTAAAAGCAGCTTGACTTATTTAGCCTAGGAAGATGAAGGTGGCAAGTGGACATGACCACTCTCCAAAAAACCTTAAGCAGGTAAACGACAGAGAGGGAAAGGAGCTAATGGGATGTGTCTATACAAGATATTTATTGTGCAATAGATTAATTAGCTGCACAGTAAATGTCTCTGTGTCTGCATGTGCTCCCCTATTAGGCTGGAGTAAACTAATTTAAATGTAATGTAAATACAAGTACTAGCCTGCTGAGAAGTAAAAAACTCTGCAGCAGCACACATGTAGACTCTGGAGAGGCTGGCTGGGGCACTAGGGTGCTACAGTGCAGGGGCTGCCTCCGGCTAGCCACACACTGAAGCACCTTTGTGCCCCAGCCAGCCCCTTCACAGCATGTTGAGCCAGGGGGAGCAGCCCTGGGTTGGTAGGCTGACCCCTGGGGCCCCTTGCTAACCAGGGCTGCTCTGCCCTGGCTCAATGTGCTATGATCTTGGGCACCCATGCAGGTGCATACCCTGCAGCAATAAGCTTTGGAGCCTATTGCTGTGCATTAATAGGCACATTAGACTCGACAGTGCCCATGGACAGTTATGGCACAGGAAAATATAGGAAAAATTGGCCAAAAAATAAATTTAGGCTAGAAATTAGAAAATTCCCAATCATTGTTGGACTGGGGTTCTGAAACAAATTTCTAGTGTGACCTTGGGAGAAAGAACGACTTAACTGGTTTTAAGATGGAGTTTGATAAGTTTAAGGGAGGGATTATAATAATCCTATGGCCTATGATATCAGGGAATTGGACTTGGTGACCCAGGAAATCCCTTCCAGTCCTGTGTTCCTTTGCACTGTCCAGCCTAATGTGCCTTTAATATCATGGGACCTAAGGGAAAGAATGTTTAGCCTAATGGAGATCATGTCATTGACTGAATAACTAGATGTGGGCAATCTCTGTCAAATATCATAGTCTAGAAACAGAAAATCCTCTTCAGTCAGCTGCAGTAGTTGACCTCCTTGCCATGCCTGCTGAGCACACCAGCCTAGCTGGAGCGCACCAAAATGCCAGTCCCTCTCCTGTGTTCTTAACTCCTGGGTTTTACATTGTGTTCACGACTGGTGTCCTTGTAACACTGCAAGAACTAAGAGGGATGCCTGAAACATATGGCTGACCTCACAGCAGCTAGTTAATTGCATTTTCTTGGAACCAATCTGTCCATTATGCCATGCTATTTGGCAACTGTCCAGATCAAGCCAGTCAACACTTGCCCACTACCCACAGTCTTTTGCAGCACAGTCATTTAGAAGGTCAAAGTGCCATACTGCCTAGCCAGGCTGCCCAGGTGTGGTGGCTGCTGTGTCAAGATCTTAAAGGGACACTGACCAGATATCTTGGCTTCACCCATATTTGCACTCACTTTGCATTGGTGCACTTTGTACTATACAAGGTTCAGGGAAATGTATAATGAGGGACACAGGATAGAGTGATCCGTTTCTTTATCTTTACTATTTAAAGATGCAAGTTATGGGTTTTTAAATGTGTAATATTTTGCTGCCCAGTTTCATTTCATGTTTATAGACCTTTTCTTTTCTTTGATTTCCTGTCTAACTTGCTGCTGTTGCGCTTCATTAAAAAAAGCCCTACTTATTTGAAAAGGCCATTTTAAATGGAAACATTTCTATTCCTATTTAAATTATATAAAGCTTTTTTGTTGAAACAGAACTGAAATTTGGGGCCTAACACTCTTTGACAGTTGCATCAACAGAACTGGGGCTCTGAGGGTTGTTTCAGACTATAATCTGCAGGGCTTTAGTGGTACTGAGATGCAATCGGCTCTCTTTTCCCTGATCCTTTATTGTCCTGGTAAATCATGTTTTACAAGATGCCTTAAAAAAACATAAACTATATTTATCATGCAATATACCGCACTCCTATCAAGAGCCTGCAAACTTGTTTCATATAGCCGTCTGCTCGTAAACTTCCTGATGGACTGTGGTGGCCTTTAGGTTTTAATAACTTTCTATCACTCTTTGTGTCCTGGAAAGCTGGACTGATGTTCCAAACATTAGGTAGTGCTGTGATTGTCATCAGAAGCCCAGGTAGAGCAGGAGTAAGCAGAAAAGTGCTTGTAAAAAAAAAAAAAAAAAAAAAAAAAGACACTGCAAAGCTCCATATTTATTTCCTCTGCCAAATGCACTCCATCTACAAGTCAAAAGATAATTTTTCTATCTGTCAGCAACTGCGCACACACCCTGGGGCATGAAAATAAAGTCACAGTCTTCCTGCCTCTTGCAGCGTGGCTGGTGATAAATATTCGGCAATCGGAGAGGGACTGACAGTGTGGTAGCAGAGACCAGGGCTGGGATAGAATCCATCTCACTTTCCTGTTGTTGCTTTGGCTCAGCAGGTTTAAAAGGAGGAATGCTTCTCCTGGTTAGTAGAGCGAGCAGATGGAACTGAAAGGCACCATGGGCCATATTTGCACCTGTGGAAGCTCCATCGGTGGAGTTGGGTTCAGCTGTAGTTCCAGCAGGGATGAAACTTCCCTGCAGAGAGCAGATCAAAACCAGCTGATTATTATTTATACAGCCTAGTGCTTGACAGACACATAGGGAAGTGGGCATTTGATTGTGGTCTTGTTTACTTTTGGGTAAATCTTGGAGTACCTCCAAGGAGGACAGTGGAGTCATGCAGATATAAGTTCAGCATGAACCTGAATGTCCCTGTCCTTGAAGACTGTTCTTGCATGGGACCAGTTTCCCATCTCCATTTCAGTGGGGTAGATCAGAAATCATTCCAGTGAGGAACAACAGGGTAAGCTTAAGCTCCAGGGACAGATCTGGGAGGGTGGAGTGCACTGGTATACTCGCACTCCCCCTTGGTTCATGCTCCACCCAGAGTTTAAAACCAACTGCCTGGCAGTGGCAGCAGCATTTCCATTCATGCAGTGCTAAAGGAGTCACTTGACTTCATGGCTCAACATCCTCTACCTGATTCCTTCTAAACTCTTAATTTCTTGGGTGTGAATGACCTTCTCTTCTTTTTAATGGCCATGATGTTCCACCGATCTTGCTATCCTTGGTTCTGCAATTCTGTTAGCTGCCCCTGGTAATGAAGCTCTTATTTCATAGCCCTGCAGATTGTTTTTTAACTTATTCCAATGATGTTCTATTTGTTTCTGCTTCAATCTTAAACTGAATAACAGAACCCTAGGCCCCTGGAGTTTTAGTCAAGCTTCTAGTTTCTTTTTAACTGGAGAAAAATATGTGTTGTTATATGTGATGATGCATGTCACCATCTGCACCTGCATCTTCAAAATTCTAGATCTGCCCATGGTTAGCTCTGATTTGCACTGATGTGACTGAGATCAGAATTTGGCCCAACAGAATAAGCAATGGTAAAGGAACTGTGGGAATGGTCATCAGAGAGGATGAGGGGAACTTCAATAAAGCCATGAGATGCTTAGGGCTAAGTACAAACAATCAAAAAACCTGAGGCTGAATTGAGTCAATCTTTGATAGGCAAGTGAACAGACACATTCCAGAAATGCAGCCACATACCTGCAATGGCCCAGGCCAGAAGCCGGGGGTGCTAGAGCATGCCTCCCTGGAGCAGACAGCTTGGGCCAAGGCTAGCCAACCCACCCTACGAGGGAGAGTTTGTGGGGGAGGTGCTGGGGGACTGTGAGTTAATTTGAATCTGGAGGGGATTTGGGACAGAAGCTCAATAAACCAATTTAACCTAAATCAGTTAAGTCTGATGCTATATCCATCCAGGTTTATCTTAAATCGGTTTTGGCCATTTTGAAAGCAGTCTATGTGCACTGAACTACTGTTGTTTTACAGATTTGAACCTGTTTCTAATCACTTATACCAGTTTATGTGTAATTTCTGTCCCTAGCCTTGGGGACAAGCACAGAGTCTTGAGGGCTTTGAGACTTGCTTTTCTGAGCACCAGGAAGTGCCATACTTCTTCTGAACTTCTCCCTGTATGTGCTTCTGTCACATTCTGGTGAAAGGCCTTGCTGTTGGTGGCATTTGCTGCTTAAATGGTCCCACTCCCAACTGGCATTGTAAGCAATGGAAGGTCTATTCCCTCACCCCCAACTTCAGTGGGAGCTGCATCCAGCTTTTAGAAGGGGCCAGTGTTTCCTTCACACTCATGCAAACTGTTTTGTAGCATGAGAAGGGACATCATAGGGGAATTATATTCTGGTCCCATTGCTAGAACTGCTGTATGGGGCACAGGCAGTTCATTTGCTGGAGTCATTGCTCCCCCCTCCCCTGCCTATTAATACAGAAAATGGGCTGTCGGTTGTGAATAAAATCAATTATGGGATAAAAATCGCCTGTTTCAAAAGCTTCATTTTGTGCCATTAGCAGGTGAAAGCAGCTTTGAGATGGAGTTAACAAAAAAGTAGATCAATTATTGGATAAGATCACAATTTTCTTTGGGGCTGAGGCATCTGTAAATGTTTGAATCTCTCCGTATTACGCATAGGCTGAGATCAAAGAGGTTGTGCTGCTGTAATGATGTGATCTTATCAGGTACACATTGTATTAGTCTCCTCTGAGCTGGCACATAGCCATTGTGTCCTGCTCAGCAAAAGGATGCCCTGTGACTCCTCCAACGCTTTTTGAGCAATGCAGCTTGTGGCTTCTCCCTACCTTGAAAATGGCACTGTGGTCTGAGCAAGTGGTCAGGATGACATGTCCCAGGATACTTTGCTGCTGTTTGACTAACGTACCGTGGGGCGTGAGGGAAACGGGCATTGTGACTCAGTCATCACACTCTGCATCAGCACAGCTGTTGTACCAGGCCATTTGACAAGGAGTGCTTAAAGTGCAAATCAAGCTCAAGTGCCTTGTCCAGGCCTATTGGAGATGCTTTGGTTCGTGGTGAGCTGGTGCCAGATTCAACTGAGAGCTTACTGCCATGTGAGCACTCAAGTTCACCTAAGGACTTGCTGCTGTGGAGGTGTTGTTGTTAATCTGTGGTTAATCTTGTAATTACTGGATAGGAATAAGATTATGCTATAAAGATACGCCTTTTAAACAGATATCATTGACCTGGAAATGATCTTTCCATCTGAAGTGTATACCCCATTTTTGGCACAGAATCCCCCCAAATTAATGCCATTATGAATAGTTTAAGGGAAATCTACTTTCTCTGTTTTCCATCTTCTGTACATTAGATGTTGGGCAATGCTTTGTGTGCAGGGATTTTCTATGCTTTGCTGATGGCTACCTGCATTTTGGGCCTTGTGCATTAGTATGATGATATGACTTGCATGCTTTTTCCTAGGCCCTGAAAGATGGTGCCTCCTACTAAGAATGGGAGCAAAGTTAGTGATCTAGGCAGACATAGTCATAGAACTAGAATGGGATGGGCTGATTCCAGCATATTAGAAGAAGATGCTATTGAGCCACCCAAGAGAGACTTCTAAATAGCAGCAGGGGAAGGAAAAAGCCTGCTATAAAACATTTTAAATAAGGAATGAAATAAAAACCTGATAAAATTGGGGCATGCCATTTCAAAGTGGAATCTTCTGAACTTGCTTTGAAATGAGTCATTGTCAATCTGAGTTGGCAGGTTCCCCCTTCATGTGATGTTTTTAAATCAGGGAAACTGAAGAAACTGCGGGATGCCTTGTTGGAAAATACAACGTTTTCTAATGTTGTTGACTTCTAGCAGAAGGCCTAGCTCAACTCCCATGAAAGTTAGTAAAGATCTTTGCTGTAAGAAGCAATGGGAGTTGGACCAGGCCTGTCATGGGCTGGATCCTCAGCTGAAAGCAATAAATGCAGGTTCATTGATGGGGATGGCTAATTAGTAAAGGGAAACTTCTATCCTGCTCCAGCCCCTCTGTTCTGACAGGGTTGACTGTTTGTGTGTGCAGGGTTCTGATGTGGACTGGGATGACCTCTGGGATCAGTTTGAAGAGAGAAGGTACCTGAGTGCCCGGAAATGGAAGGGTGGAGAGGACCCGTACCGACTCTACGCCTTTAACCAGCGGGAGAGTGAGAGGATTCCCAGTGACCGTGCCATCCGCGACACAAGACATTACAGGTTCTTGCCTCCTCCCCATCCCTTCTCCTCTTCTGGTCATGTCATGTTTCAGAGGCAGCCCTTGTTACAAAGGGATGTAACTGGCCATTCCTTGGAGCGTGTGCTTCAGTGAGTTTGAAACCTACACCAGTAGGATGCGAATGGGCCAAGGTTACAGCAGACTGGGCTAGGACTGGGAGCCTGTCTCAAGGGTACTTTTATATTGAGAGGCCCCAGTGACATAAAAGTTACACTGATTTAAGCAGATTTTCCTTGCATGCCTTCCTAATACTATCCTACATTATTATACAGTTTAAACAGTATCTATGCCATTTGGTAACTTTGCATTTCACTTGGGCAGCGAAATGGGAATAGTCAGTTTCCTTCCTGTTTAGTCATTTTCAATTCAAGTTATCTTGTACAAATAATAGCAATGCCATGTTTGGCTTTACCTATAGATTTCTGTCATCCTCGTATCAAGGGACTGCCGGCAATGACGTCGATCAATTGCACTGAAATTTAAAATAGAGCCGTTTTAATGATTTCTGCATCACCAATACAGATACATAGAAAGCAGGAGTTGGGTCCTAAAAAAATCAGTTTTGTTCAAAATCATAAGATTTAAAAACAAACAAGCAACCTCCCCTCCCCCTCCAACTAATTTTGGGGTGTTTTTTATTCCCCATCTGGTTGCTGAGTATTCAGGGAGCACTTAGGTCACGTGCTCAAACTTTTCTCTGCAATCAAGGATAGATCCAGAGGGGGTACAGCAGTGCCGTCGCACCCTTTTGTGCTTGTGCGCTCCATGCACAGTGAGTTGTCAGAGCATGTCAGCATGTCAGTGGAGCTCCTGCTGGGAGCTTGACATGTGCTATGAGCCCAGGGGGTGATGCGCAGCCCCTGCTTTTATTCAGCTCTGATACCATTGTTTCTTATCCCCTCCCCTCCTGAATTTGTGGAGGGGAAGCGTAGGAGAAGGGAAAGGAAGAGTGAACAGAAGCAGTCTCCGGAGCTGCTTGAAAGCAGAGACTTCAGGTGAACCCCACGCAGACCCAGCAAGAGCTGTGCTGGCATATTGGTGAGGTCTGAGAGCTTACTGGCATCTAGAATCACAGTAAGGGGTTGCAGGCAGACCCTTTTTGGCTGTGTGGCACATGCATAATGGGTTCTCTTCACTATGTGTATGGCACACAGCTGAACAGGGTGTGGCTGTACCCATGTCATCACGATCCTGGGTCCACTCATACTGCGAATCTCATGACTCCAGGAACTTTCATAGATTTCATAGACATCAGGGCGGGAAGGGACCTCGGAAGATCATCGAGTCCAGCCCCTCGCCCAAAGGGCAGGAAGTCAGCTGGGGTCATAGGATCCCAGCAAGATAAGCATCCAGTTTCATCTTGAAGGTGTTCAATGAAGGCTCTTGAACCACCTCCGGTGGCAGGCTGTTCCAGACCTTGGGGGCTCGGACAGTAAAGAAATTCTTCCTTATGTCCAGCCTGAAATGATCTTGAAGTAGTTTGTGACCATTCGACCTCGTCATCCCTTGGGGCGCTCTGGTGAACAAACGTTCCCCCAGATGCTGGTGGTCACCCCTGATAAACTTGTAGGTGGCCATCAGATCACCCCTGAGCCTGCGCTTTTTCAGGCTAAAGAGCCCCAGGGCTCTCAGCCTGTCATCGTAGGGTCTGTTTCCCTGACCTCTGATCATGCGCGTGGCTCTTCTCTGGACTCTCTCAAGCTTCTCCACATCCTTTTTGAATTGTGGAGCCCAAAACTGGACACAGTACTCCAGCTGCGGCCTCACCAAGGCCGAGTACAGGGGGAGAATGACGTCCCGGGGCCTTAAGAGAAGGGAAAACAACATCAAAGCTGGCAACACTATGATTTTTATTTTAGCTTTCTGATGTTTGAGATCTCCTCCATTTTATTTAATATAAAGACAACCTACTTGTTAGGCCTAAACTATTCAGTGCCCATTTCATTAGGTTTCTTGAGTGCTAATGTGAAATTAGCATGCCAGATTCTCTGACAGATTTGTAAATATGAAGAGTGAGGGTCTGAATTTTTCTGGGATTATTTTTATTGCGATCGACTCTTCCAATTATGTTTATCTAGTCTCATGCATTGCACTCACACCCTAGTCACTTAAAATTTCACCTGGCCTGGATGCTATTGAATTCTTGTGAGATCCTAGAGGAAAAAATGATATTACTTTCCTGCAAGGCAGGCAGAATTTTGAGAGAACAGGACCATGTGTGAGCATCAGCAAGAGAGAAAGAGAGGGGGAGAATACATGCCGCCTCTAAAATGGACATGGTCTCCTCCAGTTCTCAGAAATCTTGTGCTGAAACACAAAAATATGGCAACAAGCACAGCAGAATTGCTCCCTGTTTACTTGGATCACTTGGGAAATGGTGAAAATGGAGGAATGAGGCAGGGGAATTTAAGAATTTATTGGGCTAGTTTTCCATCAGCCCAAGGAGAACATTGAACAAGAGCATCACAGAAATTTGCTGTGTGCTCTGGAGGGCCTCTTGAGCTTTAGGTGGATCTGTGCCATTTGGGAAATCTTCTATCGTAATTATGGAGAAGTTTTACTTGTGGGTGATAGATTCCCCTAATGGTAGTTGTGGGAAGCTGACAGGCAGCAGCTGCGTGCTGTCAGCACTAAGAGATGATGAGAGGCTAGATGGGCAACCTCAACTGTATCTAGGCAAAGTTTTCTGGCACGTTCCTGTACAATAAATTCACTTCACTTTAATCTGTATTTCCCTCTGTTGGGGGTGTGGGGAAATGCTGCCCTATGTCCTGTGGGTATGTTATGGCTGGCTTTGTCATTTCAGTGAGCTTCATGTAGCAATAATGGACTCTATTGCTTCCTCCTGTAGGAACAGTCATGGTAGGAAATCATACTGAGGGTCTTGCAATGCTTTTTCCGACTGCAGGTGGAAGGGGTGGCACTTTTACCTTGAAGAATAGCCCATGGAGTCAAGTTTGTGTTCTGGGAACCAAGGATGTGTGCCATGTGCTCAAGAGGGAGGCCAGGAACATGCACAAGGCTCCATGACCTACACCAGCTTCCTCCTGGTGTCCTTCCAAAAGAGATAACTTAGGGCTGTCTCATCTAGCAGCAGTCCTGAAACATCCTCACCACTACTAACTCTAATCTGTTTTTTCCTTGAACCCCAGTCTGATGATGGAGGGTGATGATTGCCCCTCCCTCCCCACAGGCCCACAGAGACCTTCACTCTCCCATTTTTACCCATGGGAGGCTGAGACATGGGACTGAGGCAACCCCACCCTACATGTGGATGCAGGGGACACAGTCACCCCCTGTAAGGACAGTTATTTCAGATTCTGCCTTTCCTTTCCGTACACTAGACAAACATTTGCTAATTAACTCAACACCCCTGCTTTGAACATGACTCACATCTGGGGAAATATAAGTGCAGAAAGACTGGCTGACTTGCCCAGGCCTGCTTAGCTGGTGAGAAGAGCCAGAATTAGAAGTAAGGTTCCCCCTTGATCCCAGCTCTGTGTTGTTTCATGCTGAGGAGGGAAGCTAATGGCATGTAGTGCAGTGTGTGACTTAAAGGGTTTCTGTAGCACTGGAAGAAGCAGCTGCTGCTCGTCAGTTTGGCAGCGCAGTACAGATTCTGCACCTTTTCTTGGGCATCATCTTCTCAGGCCCTGGAGGGGCAGGGGCCTGGCCTGCCTTGGGAGGCTGGAGAAATCCTAACCATGTCTTACCAGAGATGAGCAAATACCTCGTTCCCTTGCATTCCCTCTTTCTTCTTCTCTCGCCTTGATTCATTTGGTTTGAATTATAATGGGGCTTTACTTGCTTTCCAAGGACATGGTGCAACCTTCAGCTCCTAATGGAGCTCAGAGCTTGACAGAATCCTCCCCTTTATCAGCAGAAATAGATGAGCCTGGACTAGAGACTTTGGTCTGAAGCCAGGCCTGAATTTAAAATTCAGAGAGGTAGAGGAGGGATCTGCCCCAGCCCCATTAAGTTCCCATATTCAGATCCTATTGGTAGGCTCAAGGCCAGCTCTGGTGCTAGAATCACACCGGTTCTTCTGCACAGTTGCTGTCTGTGATTTTTCACTCCTTTTGCCTAGTGAGGCCAGATGCTCTTTCCTCCGGAGGGGAGGTGCCAGCCCTGATGGACGCCTGCTATAGCTGTGGAGAGTGTGAGCGTGCTATTCTTGGGGAGAATGAATGCATGAGATATTAACCATCTGCTCTAATAAAAAAAGCAAAACCAAGCTAAATGGACCCTTCCTCTATGCCCTGTCATGGTCAGGAAGAAATGACCTGGCAGCACCTTGTTCCCAGGTGCATGCCACTGTGCTGAGTGCTTTTAAAAGGGAACATCCTTATTAAGGAAGAAGCAAGGGCACAGCTCATGGGAGGGGCCAAAGCTAATTACATTTGTTTCCAATTTCCTTACCCCGGTAATTGGATTCTGATTTATTGAATATGTCTGAACAACGCTGCAGATGATGCACCATTAGCCAAGCATTAGAGCAGCCACCAAGGAAATGGGGCTGCCTTGAGATTTAAAAAACATCTGGGGCAGGACAGCCTGTGGGTTGCAGAGGGGAGAAGGGGAGGGAAAAAACACCATTTTAAAAGCCCTCCACGGAAGGCATATATGTTCACTGTGCAGCTGTTTGGGGAGCAGCAGCAGAGACACTCTGGCACTCTGGTGCATTTTGCAAACAGACCTTGTTGCTACGTCTCATTGGATGGAGGCACTGGGGATGGTTTGTTTGATTTCCTAGTACAATGTGGTGGGTAAATGGGACCTGTCATGTCTGACTTTTGCAGCAGGGAGATTTTTGGCTGCTGATGGCCTGCACAGTGGAAAAGATTGAGGAGATGGAGGGGCTGGAAGGGGGCTAAACACTTTGGAAGCAATTGCCTTTTTTGTGGCAGTTGGGGCTGAACCTGCACCAGAGCCAGACACTTTCCACTAGACAAGCATGGGAAACTGAAAAATATCTGTTGCCAATGATGGGTGAGCTACAAAGTGTTCAGTTTGTAGATGCATCCAGAAAGCTGCATCTGAACCACCTTGGTCCACAAATAAGACTGGAAGCATCCTTCCTCAAGAGGTTTCCATTCCAGCCAGGCTGGAGATACAGGGCCCAGTTCTTCTTCCACCCACACTAGTTTAAATCAAAGGTGATCCATCAAGTCCATGCTAGAGCACTCAGGTGTCACCTCAGAGGTGAGTCTAGTACTGTAGTACTTAGACCAGGGGTGGGCAAAGTCCAGCCTGTGGGCTGGATCTGGCTCATGGTGGACTCCATGTCCCAGTAGCCACTGTGATGGCAGCACCTTCTGGCTGCTGCCACTGGACCCAGTCCCGCTGCCCGTCTGCCCCATACCCACTGCTGGGGAGAGGACCCGTGCAGCCAGGGCTCACAGCTGGGTGGCTGGGATAGGGCCACAGCTGGGAGTGAGATGGGTGAGTGAGGCCAGGGATACCCCAGGACCTTGGGCTGGTGATGGCCAGGGCCAGGGAAGAGTGGGTTCTATGGGCAGGGGCATGCCAGGAGCCCCATGCTGCCACTGTCCCAAGGTCCTGGTCTTGGCCCTGGAGCAGCTCCTCACCTAGCTGTGTGCCATGCCCATGTGGCTCCTGGGTGGTCTTCATGGAGACCCCAGGAGTGCGGGGCCATGACAGCACAGGGCCAGGCTGGGCTGGGGCAGAGCCCTGGTTTGGTGGCCCCACACTGTCATGGCCTTGTTCTTCTGGGGTCTTTATGCATACCAGGTGGGAGCTGTGTGGGAAGGCACTGCTGGGAAATGGAGCCTAACCGCATGCTGGATCCACCATTTTGCTAGGGTTGCCAACCCTCATGGATTGCCTGGGAGTCTACCAGAATCGGCATTGATCTCCCAGTGACTACTGAAATCAAGCTGGGAGATTTTAATAGGATGTTTTAAGCAAATGAAATTAATGACATTACATCATGTTGGGAAAAAAATTCTCCCAGAATAGCTTCAGTCAGAGTTGGCAATCTTACATTTTGCCCACCCTTGACTTAGAGGCTCCAGCTAAGGTTGTGGCCCCTTATTGCTAGGTGCAACACACACAAACACACACTGATGAAGAGGTCCTGCCTGAGAGATCACAGGCTTCAGTTCATTCTTCTATGTGCTGACTAAAGCACAATGGAGTGTCTGCTCTTCTCACCCACAGGCTGTGGGAAAAGCGCCTTTGTGTCCAGCAGGGCCACCTTATGCTGATTCAGCTGTCATCTTTGAAGAGAGCTCAGACTATAACCCAAGGGCTGGCTAAGAGCTGCTGTCCTTGCCTCCTCTAGATCACTGCTCACAGCAGACCTCTTACCCCCTGCCCTTAGTTTTCAGTTCAGCTGAAGAGGCCTTCTCTGCTTCCCCCTTCCATCCCCCCTTCATTTGCTCTTCCAGCCATGCCCCTTCCTTTTGTCCATCTTCCTCTCCCTCTCTGCAGCTCCTTCAGCTGTGATTTGGCTTGTTAGGGCAAAATTATCAGCAGGTGATCCACAAAGGGATCACTAGCTGGGGCTGTGTCTGGAGGACCAGGAATGGGAGCAGTGCTCTTCACAGCCCTTTCCCACCTCTTTCCAAATCTAATGGGGCATCATTGCGTGTGCAGGGTCTGGTGCAGCTAGTTGAAGAGAGAAGAGGAGGAGCAAAGTTCATTCCTCGACTGACCCTGAACTTCCTTATAGCTTGGGATTATTTGGATCCTGGGTTCACATTTTAAAAGGGTTGGCGTTTCAGAGATCCCATCTGAATTTAGGTTTGGGTGAATTCCTCTCCAGGCCATTTCTCCCACCCATGTGTGACTGGCTGTGGCTGGGTTTACAAATGAGCAGAGGACTGGAGCACCCAAGGACATGGGAGAACGTACTAACATTTTCCCTTGAAGTTTTTCCACTTCAACGTGATTCTTTCTCCAGGATGGTTCCAGAAAATCTCCCTGCTCTTTCCCCCCCCAGTCTAGCTAAGCAGCTGGAATTGCCAGCAACAGCCTAATATACAAAACCTGGCATGCTTTGAACAGCAGGCTCCTGCCACAGGGTCAGAGAAGGGGCAAACGTTTAGGGGGGAAAAATGGCACTGACATCCAGCTGCTTAGCAATATTTGTTTTTTTCATCCCTGACGCACAGCTGGTGAAACTGTATCAGACAATGACAAACCATAGAGTGATTGGAATTAGAGATGGAAAAGACCTATGAGGTCATCTTGTCTATCCCCTGCCAAGGCAGGATTGTTCCCAGTGCTCTGTTTTTCAGTGATTCAGCCAGTGGGACTTTGACTGCTTCCCCAGGGAAAACATTACAGAGTCTGAGACCTCAGTTAGGTAATTTTTCCTGGTGACCAGCCTAAATTTTCCTTTGCCTAGTTACAGTTCTGGTGACTCTCATGTCCCCACCCCACAGTCGTCTTTCAGTCAACCCTTAAGCATTACAAATTTCACATTCCCACAGAACAAAGGCACTTCCACTTGCTCCATGCAAAGTTAGTAATTCCTCATTATTATAATGTTGCAAGGCCAAATCTGCCTCTGTGAGTGGCTCATATCCATAGCACAGTGAAAATACTCTGGTGCATGACTTCTTTGTGCTCACTAGCTAACTCACTGGAGGCTGTTATCAACTCATGGAGCTTTGGATAGCCACACTGTCACATCCCACCAGAGAAATCCCCACTCAGAAATGCAAAAATAAAATGGGAACTAAGCTTACAGAGTGAGTCAGTTTGTGCATGAGGTGACTGGAGCTGAGGTTTATACTACTGCTCAGTGGGTTGGAAAACTGTCAGCAATGGGATATACTGCCCAAAGCCATAAGAATTCTTAGTGATGGCTTCTGGGTTTCTTCCATCTGTAGCAGACACCTCCCAATGAGTTCAGACATTCCAGTATTCACGGTATTATTATTCCATATGCTAGTCATACTGACCTCCACCTTCAAAATGCTCCATTGGTTTTATGGGCATGCACACACTGCTGCTGCTAGTCTTAGCTGGTACTATGCTGGCTTTGAGTTTGTTCTTCCTGACAGTAGTAAAGCAGAGAGGAGGAAATGGGATAGGGGAATACAGGAGAGGACAGACTCTGGGGGAAGGGGGATACTGTCCCTAAAGTGTTTCTAGGTGTTGAAATATTCTCTCTCATTGTTTATATTGTGGCATAGAAAATGGTTTCATCCAATGAAATTTTGTACGCTCATCTTGCTTTTGCCACCCCAATTGTAATGTGAGTTACAATTAACAACAACACTTAGTAGCCACTTTCTCATGAGCTGCAAGAACTAAGAGGCCAAGCCTGAAGTCCTCCAAAATCCTGTTGTAAGGCAAAACTGCACTTAATTTCTGCAGCACTTGCCATCCTAGGTGCTAAAATGCTTTACATGCACGCCTGGTTCTTTGGGTAGATGTGATATCTTTTATTAGATCAACTGAGTAGTCGGAAAAAAGTTCTTAGCAAGCTTTCGGACGCAGTCACCCTTCATCAGGCATAGGGAGTCTGTGCTGGTCTGACACTCCAAGAAATCTTCCCTTGCCTGACGAAGGGCGACTGCACCCGAAAGCTTGCTAAGAACTTTTTTCCGACTACTCAGTTGATCTAATAAAAGATATCACATCTACTCAAAGAACCTTGCCTGCCTATGTCCTTAGACCAACACAGCTACATCAAAAACCCAATTACATGCATGCCTTGCAGTATTGTAACTGAGTGGGGGTGACCAGGGAAGCAGTCCCAGGTGCTGCCTTTGGGCGGGAGGAGGGGGTGCAAAAATAGCTGCTGTCACAGTGGTGGCCAGTAATGCCATCATTGGCGCACTGTGTCTGCTGGTGTTGCGCTGTGCCTTGTTGCTACCCAGAGTGTGGAGTTGCTGTGACATACCTCTGATGCCCTCCACAATAACCTCTATGTTTACTGCTAGAGATTATTGCTGGAGTGAGGAGTTGCTAAAGTTAAATGGAATTGAAGTGAGAAGTAAGTAGGTGATAAAGAGACTGACAGGATGGGAAGCTGAACTTTCCAATCATTTCCTCTGGCAGGGAATTCTTTGAAGATCCACATCCAATTCAAATACCCGCCCCCACCCCCCCAAATGTAAACATACTCAATTGTATTCCCTTTGGTGTAAGGTCTGAGTATCAGTGCAGGACCTTCTCATTTCTTATCCTCACCTCCTGTGCAGCACCACTCCGTGACGCCTGGTAGGAGAGAATATTATGGGTGCATAATCTGTCCAGAACTGGTGGTGTCCTTGTGGAGGCAGGTACAGGCGAGTTTCCTGGTAGAGAGGAGTTAGGGGTTAAATCTGTCACATTTCTTAGCAGCAGTCACAGTGGAGGGGTGACATCTTGAATTCTCAGAAACTAAAATTGGTATCACTGCAGAGCTCACGTAGCAGTGGAGCATGAGCACTAAGCAACACATTAGTATTATGACTTATCCTCTATGCAGCAAAAACCCAAAAGTCCTGGGATTCCTTCTGGCTGCACGTTCGTTATCACTGCCTGAACCAGCTCTTGTTGGACTGGTATAGAGGCTCCCAGGACATATGAACTCCTCCAAGCAAAAGGTACTGGAATAGTGATCAGAAAGAATACGCTTAAGTCCTGAGGAGTGCAGTGCCTCCTCATGCCTTTGTTTGATACTCATGGTGCATGTAGGGAGTGTGTGTGTGTGTGTGATGTGGACCCATCCATGCTTACATGTGGAGTATGCATCTGTGTGGTTGCAGAGTTTACATATTTTGCATGTTTAGAATGTGCATATATTTGTAGACATGGCGGGTAACTGGTGGGTGTGCACAAAATAATACAGTACATCATGCAAGCCTCTGTGCACGGAAGGCTGGCGGGTGCAATTGTGTAGTGTCTGTGTATGTGCTTCGATCCTTTTTTGCTGCTCAACGGCATATTGTCTGCCAGAATTGAATTGGGCAGTGAATTGTATTCAAGCACTATTGACAATTATATAATATCCCCACAGTAGCGAAAGTCATAAGTGAGAGCAATTAAGTTTTGACAACATCCCCTTGTCTAAAAGTTCTTTCATTTCTCACATTGGCTTGTCTTTCTCCAAACCTAGTTACTGTCTTGGAGTCTGCTAGACCAAACCTGCTTAGAAATGAATCAAAATGAGCACTATGTCCTGACAACTAGAAACAATCTCAACACTGCCGTATTTTGTACCACCAAAGGGATGTCTGCTTCATGTCTTTTCCTTTCCTGGCTACCTGAGAGCTCTTTTTAATGTTATCTCCTATGCCACAAGGGGATCCTCTTAGAGTCGTTAGTGTCTGAAAAGTGACTGCGGCAGAAATAGTCTGATATCACTTTGCAGACACTTGTGTGTGTTCAGAGTCTCATGCCTGCTTCATTTTAGCAAGAGAAATATGTTTTTATTGCTTCTTTCAGCCATACAGAATCAGTATGTGGCTTTAAGACAGGGAGTTCCATGATATTCTAGCTTATCCATCTTGATGATTGGTACCTAAGGGCTATATACCAACAGGACTTAGGTGTCTGAAGAAGGGCTTGGACTGGACTTAGACATCTGAGACCAAATTGTTGATCATCAAAACTCCTGTTCAGCTGCCAACCCACCCTGTGGGTGACTAAAGTTGATAAGTATCTTAAGTTTTTTACATTAAAGTTTTCCAGGTGACCAAAATAGGTGTTTTTTCACCTATCTCACCTGTGAGGCTTGATATGATAGGGGTTTTCAGAGCATTGCTAACTTCAGACCTACAGATGGGGCTCTGTGCAAAGTGCAGGCACTGCTTCCTTCCAAAACACTGTGGGAGATGGAAGAACCATCACCTGCCTTTCTTTCAGTGTATTGCTTATGAGAGCACTTGCATAGGAAATAGGAGGCCTCCGTTAGATCCCCCTACAATCTGAGGAGATTCCAACTCGTGCCTTCCTCTGGCTGCTGGAGTGGGTGCACTGTCAACTCCTCCAACTGCAGTTGTTCCATCTTCATAGAATCCTTAGCAGGGACCATAACCAGTATGTGGTATGCTAGCTAATGCTGAGGGGTGTCTGTGTGTATGTCTCTCTCCAATTTCACTGGGATAGGCAGACAGAACAGTGACCAGTTAGGGCTTTTGGAGCTAATCAACAGGTCAGGTGATAACCTGTTTGAGAAGTTTGAAATAATGTGGAGAGAGGCTATTGTTTTGCTAATTGGATGATAAAGACTGTTATCCGCCTCCCCCCAGCTGATTTGCTCACCTGTCAGTTTGCTGCAGACAGTATGACGAAGCAGGGAGGGAAGCTGAAAAGCACCGTATCATCAACAGATGCATGCACCACACACCCCCCACTCACCTCAGTGTGCTAGTTCGGGGCTAAGGGCAGGCAACACCCCCACCCCTTGAGCAGCTGAAGTGGGGAGGGAGATTGAAAAGCTCTGTATTATCAACAGATGCATGCATGGCACCTCCCACCCCTTGCCTCAGGGTGCAAGCCCAGGGCTGAGGGCTGGCAACATTCCCACCCCTTGAGCAGCAAGTGGGGAAAAGCCTGGGACTGCAGGCAGACCTCCCTAATCAGAGAGTCCTGCCTGGGCCTAGCCACGCCCCCCCTCAGCTCAGCTCCCTGCAGAAGGGAAGGGAAGGCTGCTCTCCTGCCCCCCCCCCGGCTTCTAGCCTGAGCCATTGCAGGCATGTGCCTGAATCTCTTCAGTCTAGTGAGAATGTCTGTCCAGTTTCAAACCAGTTCAGCCTAGTCAGGTTAGATTAGCCTCCAAAGATTGAATCAATTCAGGCTCAGGCTTGTTGAATGTCTGTCCCTAGCATTAAAGATTCATAGAGTCAGATAAAGACAGACAGAGAAAACAGGACCGGGACACTCTACTTAAGTTGGTTGGGCACTTACCTGTGGAGGTGAAGTCCTGGGTTCAAGTCCTTGCTCTAAGTGTTGTTGATGTATTTTACATTAAGTAGTAACCTCCATCCCCAGAGTTTTCTACTCTCTATTTTGGGTGACCCTTTCTTCCACTCTTCATGCTGGCTTTTGTGAATCTCTTTCTAGGGTGCATAACTCACCCCATGTGCTGCACAGGAAGCTTAGGCGCCTTTCTCATAGTTGTGAGTTCTACAAAGGCCTGAAAGTTTGGTGCTGCAACACCTAAGGATGCAGCTAGGCTCCCTTTCTGGATCTGGGCCTAAGCTGTATCTGCAGAGCTGAACTCTACCCTTAGTCTCTGAGGCTGCCTGGGTGAAGCTGAGGGCAGAGTTTGAAGATTATAGGATTGTGCAGGTGTATTTGAAGTCAAAAGGGCAGAATGTAGACTGAAGAATCCTTATTACCAGTGGTGACACATGAGACAGCAAAAAACCTCTTGGTTCCTATGTGGGGTTGGCAAGGCTACCAATTAGATGAATCCCTGTACATTTCAGAGAACTGTGCTTTAAAGCTGTTTGTATTTTTCTTGTGGCTGACCCTAGAGGTTTTCATCTTTGTAGTTCTGTTAATTCAGTGTCCTTTGAGAGTGGACAGACTCCCAAGGGCCTGCCTTAGTTTAGCTCATGCTCTTTTCCTACTTATACAGAGTGCTACACTAGATCCTTAGTTGTCTGGACTCTCAATTATGTGAATGCGAACTTTGTTTTACGGCCTTGTAACTGGTGATGTTGCATGACAACCTGTTTTCTATTTAAGCTTTGCATATGGTGGGGGCCAGAAAACTGCTGCAAATCAAGATTAAAGGGGACTGGCAGAGATATATATAAGGAGGACAGTGACAGGTGCATAACAGAACAGCAGCAGATGCTTCATATCAGGACTTAGGAGTATTGGCAAAGCTTGGATGAGGCTCGAGATGAGGTGTGCTACCATAGCTGTATTCTGGGAGGTTGCACTTGCCTTAAGCCAGTGTGTTGTTCTCTTTACTGAGTTCTTCACCCACTCAAGTGACCAGTTCCTGTGGTGCCCACTTAAGCAAACTCCCATTGACATCACTGGGGCTATTCTTGTAAATTCATTGCACTCTGGAACACTAAGTATTGTGTAATTGGGCTCGCAGCCTGTGCCGTGTGATGCTTAGGCTACTGGATATAATGGATTTTGGATCCCTCTTTCTTCCATATTTTAGTATTAGCTGCCAATCCCCACACACCAGAGCCAATAGTACCCAACTGAGATTGTTGTGTCCCCTGCTCTGGGGTTCTGGCTGCTAGCATATTCTCTGGGCAAATTCGGGAGACTGATTTCATTCCAAAATAAGATTTGTTATATTTGGGCCACATCCTGTATGTCACTTGGGCTCTCTCGCCAAAAGAAGATATTTGCTGGCAGGAAGATCTGAGGCTGGATTAGCTGAGTC
>NW_005841862.1:2480350-2482344 GCF_000455745.1 Alligator sinensis | reverse complement strand
AGCAGGAAATGGCTTAATCACTTATTTCTCTTGGTCCCTCCTGTCTCTGGAGCTTAGCACCTGACACCTAATTTTCCCTGTGACCTTCTCAAACTGGACTCTCTGGGGATTGGAGTGTGTGAACAATCCATCAAACGAAGTGGTGATAAAAGCCAGGTGTGAACTGCCCGCCTCAGAGGAGAAGAGCAGGGCCTGAGCTCTGAGAACCCTGTGTTGTTGCTATGTGATTTTGCTTGAAAAAAATTGTGCGTGGGCCAGAATCTGGTAGATAATGATGAGAGAGGACTCTGGAGAAATGGACTCTGCCAATGTGAAATGCTTTGTGTTTTGAAGATAAATTGGGACCAAACAAAATGAATGATGTTTTGTTTCTCCAGTTCATCACTTGGTGGCTTAAAACTAAAGTTCAGGTTCTTAAACTTCTTTCATAGGATGTAAAACAGCTTAATAGAGATGTTCTCCCCTTGGTGCATCATACTCAGTCAAGGGATTTGGTGGTAGGGGTCTGCTACAGACCCCCACATCAAGGGGAAGAAAGGGATTCGGGGCTCCTGAGGCAACTCTCGGAGACCATAAAAGCTAAAGAGGCGGTAGTCATGGGGGACCTAAACTACCCGGACACCTGCTGGGAGTCACAGACAGCAAAGTCCCACAATATATGTACTTCATGGCTGGCTGGCTTGCTTGCTTTTATTACCAGCACAGATCCTACTAGGTGTGATACTTTTTTTTTTTTTTTTCCCCCCAACCCCTTCTTTCATTGGAATGCATTTCTTTCCCTTAAGGCTTCTAATGTCATAAATGCTAGCATTGCACATCTCTGCATCCCAGAAAGGGTGATCTTGTAAATTTTCTTTTCCCCCCCAGTTTCACTGTCCCATGAGTAACCAATGCTGTATGTAACAAGCTTTTATTCTTGTCGGGTGAGACCTACTGCACCTCATGGTGAGGCTTGTTAGAACTGCAAGATGGACTAGGATTGTTAGGGACACTTTAGGCTACATGGGGGGCAAGGAGAAAGGGATTTGGTGGTAGGGGTCTGCTCGTGCTTGTAGGGAGGCAGTTAGACGGGCCAAAGCTGACATGGAGCTGAGGATGGCAACCCAAGTAAAAGACAACAAGAAATTGTTTTTTAGATATATTGGGAGTAAAAGGAAGGCCCAGGGAGAAATAGGACCCCTGCTAAATGGGCAGAAACATTGGTGACGGACAGAGGGGACAAGGCTGAACTCCTCAACGAGTTCTTTGCCTCAGTGTTCCTAAGCGAGGGGCACGACGAGTCTCTCACTGGGGTTGTAGAGAGGCAGCAGCAAGGTGCCAGACTACCATGCGTAGACCCTGAGATGGTGCAGAGTCATTTGGAAGAACTGGATGCCTTTAAGTCGGCAGGCCCGGATGAGCTCCATCCGAGGGTGCTGAGCCGACATCATTGCAGAGCCACTGGCAGGAATATTTGAAAGCTCGTGGCGCACGGGCCAAGTCCCGGAGGACTGGAAAAGGGCCAACGTGGTCCCCATTTTCAAAAAGGGGAGGAAGGAGGACCTGGGCAACTATAGACCAGTCAGTCTCACCTCCATCCTTGGCAAAGTCTTTGAAAAAATTATCAAGGCTCACATTTGTGAGAGCCCGGCAGGACAAATTATGCTGAGGGGAAACCAGCACGGGTTCGTGGCAGGCAGATCGTGCCTGACCAATCTAGTTTCCTTTTATGACCAGGTTACGAAACGCCTGGACACAGGAGGAGGGGTGGATGTCGTATACTTAGACTTCAGGAAGGCCTTCGATACGGTATCCCACCCCATACTGGTGAACAAGTTAAGAGGCTGTGACTTGGATGACTACACAGTCCGGTGGGTGGCGAATTGGCTGGAGGGCCGCACCCAGAGAGCCGTGGTGGATGGGTCGGTTTCGACCTGGAAGGGTGTGGGAAGTGGGGTCCCACAGGGTTCAGTCCTTGGACCGATACTCTTTAATGTCTTCATCGGTGACTTGGA
>NW_005841862.1:2473155-2479635 GCF_000455745.1 Alligator sinensis | reverse complement strand
CTTTCCTGCTTATGCAGGGGGTCGGACTCGATGATCTATTGAGGTCCCTTCCGACCCTAACATCTATGAATCTATGAAATACCAAACCTTTGGAAACCCCTGTGATTACCTTCATGGTAAAGTAACATTGGGAAAGGATCTTATAATAGATTTAGATTCTTTAAATACTACTCTGCAGGTGAAAACAGGTCGGAGAGTTAATGTGACTAACCAGCTGTCTGCAGACCACTGGCAGTTTGTGAAACAAGGATCTAACATGTTTGCATCTACAGGGTATCCCATGTCATTTTGGGATTGGTCATTATCCATTCTTATGCCGTGACTTCATAATAGAGATGTTAATCCCTCCAGGTGGAATTCAGACCGTGGTTACATAATATAGCCAGGTCAGCAAGCCAGAGAAATCTAACCATTTCTTTTCTTGTTGTGAAGAAGTGCTGCACAGCATTGGTATGTGCAAGAACACTTTCAGTGTTGCCCTGGAGGTGGTAGTGTTTCTGTTCTGGGCGAGTAAGATCCTCCTCCTTCTCTATCATGTCTAAGGTCCTTGTGGATCCACCTGTCAGAAAGGTGCTACATCAGCACTCTAAGTGAAAATTAAAGGCGGGCAATTTGCCTCAGATTGAAACAACTGCTAAATAACCAAGGCTTAGGTTCCATTTACCTTGGGATAGGGAGGACACATGAATTGGTGACTGAAGATCAGCTGATGTACAGTAAGGTCTTTCCCTTTCCCTCCGACTACCCCACAACCTTTAACTTGGTATAATTTGTTTGTCTGCTCATACCCTGGTGTTGGAAGGGACCTCTTGTGTCATCAGATCTATTCCCTCTGCTGTCACAAGCACCTGTTTCATATCATGTTTATAACAGATTTAACAAGTTATAAAAGTAGTTAGCTTTTTTGCTGCCCCCTCTCCTCTGCTCCTGCTGGAAGGGTGCTCCAGAACTCCTAATGGTTAGAAACCTTCTTGTAATTTCCAGCCTATATGTTTATTTATGGTCAGTTTATCCCCACTTGCGCTTACAGCGACAGTGTCTTTCTTGTCCCCTTGGGTGAATCAAACATGCTTGTGAGTATAGGTAAGCCAAGATCCAAGCACTAAATCTGGGGAAGGCTCTGCTCAGGACCTTGCAACTTAGCACCATGTTTAGGTCTTAATAAGCATGACTTGCTCTGTGGCTGAGCATCAGAGTTGCATTTCAGCAGAACTTCATCTTGAGTTTTTGGGTAAAGTTTGAACTTGAAACTTAAACTGAAAGCTAGAGCATGCACATCTATGGCCCAAACCCAGAGAAACTGTTTGTATGAGCTGCTGAGAACTCGAGTCACCGAGCTCACCTGTGCATACTTGGGAGCCTGTATTACAGATTGGTTGATAGCTAAACAAACCAGTCAAAGATGCATAGCCTCCGCCAGTATTAATCATAAATAAACACCAGCTTCTGCTGCAGAAACTGCTGAGCCCTCAAGAACTTCTGTGTGTTGCTCTTGGCCCAGACCCATTTCTAATGCAGTATTTTGCAACAGTCGGCATAATTTACAAACCTTGCTCATAGTGCACATGATTTGTAGCATTGCTCTCCCAGCTGTTTATGTTTGTGTAGCAGGCTTTGAAGTTGCTTGTGTAGATGTCCTTGCAGTGCTTGTTTTACTCATCTCTTTTCTGTTTTCCAGACACTATAGGCCTCTCTATCATCTATGTAGGTGTAAATCAAGAGAAACACCAATGAAATTAAACTGCACTAAACTGTAAATTGGATTAAATGAGAGAAGGAATAAGCCTGCATCAGAACAAAATGCCTTTGAGAAGGCTATGATCTGCCCTGCATACCAAATTTCTCTTGTTGTTGTTTATGTGTAATACAGTAGTCTGTATGGATGCCAACTGAGATCAGGGATCCATTGTGCTCTGTGGTATACTTATACAGAACAGGCATTCAACCCTGCCCCAATGAGCTTGCAATCTAAACAGACACAAAATGGGAGGAATGGGAGCACCATTTTACAATTGGGACCAGTTTCAGACAGGATAAAGTTGTTTGCTCTGGATTAACACAGGAAGGGTGTGGCAGAGCCTAGAACTGATGCTCTGTCCAGTACTTTACCTACCAGAGCATCTTTCCTCACGCCCTGCAGAGTCAGACAGCCCCTTTCTCCTGTGAACGACTCTCCAATTTCAAGGTCCACCCCAGACTTAGACAGCTCACTGGACTAATGTGGGTAAGGCACGCTAGTGTCTGTTGCTAACTTCATATCCAGCCTCCTTTGTTTCCCCTGCCTGATGACCACTCACAGCTCAATCAATTGGGGGTGACCTTTGTCAGAAGCCTGCAGAAAAGCTTCAACTCATCTCTTTGGACCGAAACACTTAATAGCTCTGCTACAGCACCCTTAACCAGTCTCACCCTAGTGTACCTCAGGTGATTTGAGGGCCACATGGGATGCACCTGAGGGTACTGAAGGGATAGACTAAGGTAAATTTGAGTCATTTGTTATCTTTTTTTAGAACTTGTAGAGTTTGGGTGAGGTCCCAGGCAACTGGAAAAGGGCAAATATAGTGCCCATCTTTAAAGGGAAGAAGGAGGATCCAAGGAACTACAGATCATTCCGCCTGATGTCTATACCTGGAAAGGTCATGGAGCATTGTGAAGCATGTAGAGGAGAACAAGGTGATCAGCATCAGTCAGCATGGATTTACCAAGAGCAAGTCATGCCTGATCAATTTGATTGCCTTCTATGATAAAGTGACAGGATCTGTGAATTAAGGGAGAGCAGTAGATGTGGTATACCTTGACTTTAGCAAGGCTTTTGACACTGTCTCCTATGACATTCCCATTAACAAGCTAAGGAAATACAGCCTAACCAAAAATACTATATGGAAGATGCTTAACTGGTTGGATCATCTTATTAAGTGCGTAGTTCTCAATGTCCAGTTGGAAGATGGTATCAGGTGGGATTTCCCAGGTGTCTGTCCTGGGTCGGTATTGTTCAACATTTTCATTAATGATTTAGATGATGGGATTGAATGCATGCTTAGCAAATTTGTGAGTCACACTAAATTGGGTGGGACTAGGATCCAGAATGACCTGGATAGACTGGAGAAATGCTCTGCAGTCAGTGAGTTGAGATTCAGCAAGGACAAGTACAAGGTCCTGCTCTTGGGATGGAATAACTATATGCACAAAACCAGATTGGGAAATGACTGGGTAGGCTGCAGTAAGGGTTAAAGAAGGCTATAATCTGAATATGAGCCAATAATGTGCTCTTGCAAAAACCCCCACAAAACCTATAGCATCCTGGGTTGAATTATGAGTGTCACTTGCAAATCAAGAGAAGAGATATTTCTACTTTGTTCAGCACTGGTGTCCACTTCTGAGATGCACACTTCAAGAAAGACATGGGCAGTTTGGAAAGAGTCCAGTGCAGAGCAACAAAAACAATCAGGGACCTGGGAGATGAGACTTGTGAGGAAAGACTGAAAGAACTAGCATTATTTAGCCTGAAGGAGACAAAACTGAGGAGAGATTTGATAACAGTCTTTGATTACCTGAAAGGTGATTATAGACAGGATGGAGATGGGCTTTTCTCTGTCGCTTCAGGGAACAGGACTAGGAGCGATGGCCTCAATCTGAAGCAGGGGAAATTTAGGCTGGAGATTAGGAGGAATTTTCTGTCTATAAGGGTGGTCAGGCATTGGAACCTCAAAAAGCTGTGGAATCTCCATCCTTGTAAACTTTCAGAAGCAGGTTAAACAGACACTTGGTTGAGGTGGTTTCGTCAGGGGTGAGCCTGCCTTGAGCAGGGGGCTGGACTAGATGACTGTATGAGGTCCCTTCCAGCCCTGTTTTCCTATGATCCTATGATTCTTGCCCCAATTTACTTTTATGTAGTTCTGAGGAGCCTTGAACTCAGGGTTTACTCTGTGGCTACCTGACCCAAAATCCAGCCCTTCAGACTTTAACCCTTCTGAGTATTTTTACCTTTACCCTGGAATTGGCCATGCACTGTCACCCTATGTCATTTTGCCAGCAGCAATTCTGTGCCTTAGCACTGTCTGGTAGCACTATTGTGTAAGCACAGGGCAGTTCTCACTGGGAGAGGACTTGCGGAATCTTGAATTATTTGTCCACCCTCCTTTCAGGGCAATTGTGAATGCAAATCATTGCCCACTGCTGGCTGCTTCATGGTCAATGTGAAAGTAGTTGGTGGTTTAGCCTGCTTCTCAGTGGAACAGGTGTTCACATCACAAAAACCGACCCATAACCCCTACCTTGTCATGGAAGCTAAGGAGCAAAGAAATTGACCTCCCTTATTATTCTAAACCTGCTAGACCTAGGTGGAGGCATCTGGCATAACTGCAGGGGAAGCCTTATATGACTGCATCCTTTCTGTATCTAAATACAAGATTACAATAGTTTCTGCACCTTTCACTAGCACTAAACTTACTTAGTCTCATGAGACAGATACTGAACTGATTATGTGCGTTCCCTTCTACAGTCCATCTTAAGCCCATACATGTGATCACCTCACTGTGGTATTTGCCTGAAATACTTGTAAAGGGCCGAGTAGGTACGCCTTCCAGTGGAAACTTATCAAGGAAGGTGTCAACAGGCTGAAGCCATTTCAGAATACAGCTTGTCAAAACCGAAAGCCTTAGAGGCCAAGCAGTCAAAGGAAACACAGAGCCTTCCACTCACTCCAGTGGGGTGAATTATTTGAGTCATTTCATTGGAGAGTTTGGTATTTCAGATTCAGGGCTGTCAAGTGACGTTCACTCTCCTGAGGCCCTTGCCCTCCAGCAAATTCCAGCTTTACTTCAAGTTTTTTGTCTGAATAATAAAGGGAGATTAATTCTCCTACTTTGTGCATAACAGGGAAAATTTTGAAGAAGCAGAAAGCACATTTATTTGAAAGCAGTGTGAGTCAAGAAACTCAGGGGAAAATCAGCTGCTTTTTGCCACTAAAGCCTGCCTCCCAGTCTTGGTCTCTGAGGAAAGCCATGTCTTGCTTTGATCCAGTCTCACTCTTGAGGCAGGGTGTGGAAATTTTGAGGTCTGGAGCCCAAATTCCCTAAATTTCAGGATAAGAGGAGATGCAAAGTCAGAGGGACACAATGGGAATCCTGTGCAGATAGGCCAGATTCTTCTCTTGTGTACTAGCATAGATGCTAACATACATGTGGCTAGCCAACTCCAAATTGGCTTCAGGAGGAGGTATCTCATTTTCTGTCAGTGTCAATTAGGAAGGAACTGGCCCATAGTCTGGTGTGATTTCTTGAATGACCTGGTTGGAATACAACAGGGGGCAGGGGTCATGACCGTCTCACTCTACTTTTCCTATCTAAATAATTGAGAGGGGTCTTGGCTAAATTCTGGCTGGTTACAAGCCTCTGGACAAGGTGGGTGGTGGGTGCAGGAGGAGTGTCTGTTACAGAACCACTGGGATAAAATAAGAGCCTCCAAACCTCATTCCATGTTTGAACCACGCTTAAAAGCTTTTCCTTCCCCTGAGTCAAGAGAAGGTTTTCTCAACTTTAAACAAATCTGGTTTTCTTACAGTTTTCTCTTGGGAGAACCACCACAGGCTGTTTACTGTTGGTTTTCCACAACCTGACATTCTGTTCTCACAAGTTTTATAGGTTCAGTTTCTATGCAGAATATCTGGCTTTCTGCTGAATGCTTATCGCAGCTGAACCCAGCAGGGTCCTGAGGCTGACTTATTATTGTTCCTCTGTCTCCTCACAGCTAATATTTAAAATATATGTATATTTTTTTAGTTTTTAACATACACAGTATAGAAAATATGCAGTTAAAGCAAGGTTGTTGCACTGCTGTAAAAATGTAAGGGTAGATTCTTCTCTCATTTATACTAGAGTAAATCAGGAGGTTCTCCAGTGATGTAGTGGAGTTAGATTGGAGTAAACCCAGAGTGAATGAGTTGCAGTATTAAGATGAGAGATGAGTCTAAGCATAGAACTGGATGCTTTTGGCCTTTGGATTTAAATTTCTGCCTTGCTCCCTTGAAGTTGTTAAAAGACATCATGAGCTGTGGTCACTATTCAAGGATGTAGACGGTAAGCTCATTTGCACCAGCATATCAGGAGGCTTGTCGGTGAGGCCCTAAGGGACCACAACCCCAGGGGGAGAGGAGTCCAGGAAGAGTGGTTGCTCCTCAAGGGAGTGATCCTCAAGGCACAAACTAATTTTATTCCATCTCGGAGGAAAGGCAGCAAGAGGGCACAACAGCCCCCTTGGCTCTTCAGGGATCTAGCAGACCTCCTGAGGCTAAAAAGAAAGACCTACAAAGGATGGAGGATGGGATTCACCTCCAAGGAGGAATATTATGCACTGGTCTGGTCCTGTAGGGAGCAAACCAGGAAAGCCAAGGCTACAACTCCAACTAGCTTCGAGTATCAAGGACAATAAAAAGTCCTTTTTCAGATATGTGGGGAGCCGGAGGAAAAGCAAGGGCAACAT
>NW_005841862.1:2467741-2471896 GCF_000455745.1 Alligator sinensis | reverse complement strand
CCTGGGACGTCATTCTCCCCTTGTACTCGGCCTTGGTGAGGCCACAGCTGGAGTACTGCATCCAGTTTTGGGCCCCACAATTCAAAAAGGATGTAGAGAAGCTTGAGAGTGACTTGAACGCGTCCAGCCCCTCCAGAAGCTCTCTAACCCGGTCCTCCCCAACCTGAGGTCTGAAGGTGATCCCCTCGCGTCCGGCTTCTATCACAGCAGGGAAGTCCCGGTCCCTGCACAAGAAAACGGAGGTGAAGAATTGGTTAAAGAGGTCCGCTTTATCCTCTGACGCAACCACCAGATTGCCCCGCATATCCTGCAGGGGCCCCACATTACCCGGCGCCTTCTTCATCCTCCCAATATATTTGAAAAAGGACTTTTTGTTATCCTTAATCCTGGACGCTAATCCGAGCTACCTTCAAGAGAAATTTAGAGGCTTATCTTGCTGGGATCCTATGACCCCAGCTGACTTCCTGCCCTTTGGGCAGGGGGCTGGACTTGATGATCTTCTGAGGTCCCTTCCAGCCCTAATGTCTATGAAATCTATGAAATATACCCAGGGTAGCTTCAGTGACCTCAAGTGAAGGTTGTTCACATTTATATTACTATAACAGGCATCAGAATCTGACCCCAGCCATCCCAATCTTGTTGAAAACTATTTAGTTCCCCTCTAAACTTCCCTGTAATACAGGGGTGGGCAAAATATGGTCTTTGGGCTGGGTCTGGCCCACTAGGCCATTCTACCTGACCCATAGGGCCCCTAAAAAATGTGAAAATATTTATCTGCTCCTGGCTACCTGCCAAAGATGACAGAAGACAGGGGCAGTAGGACCCAGGGGGAGCCGCAGCAGGATGCAGCAACCCAGCTGCAACCCACCCCCAGCCATTTCCCTGCTTTCCTGCCAGCACTCCTCCTGCACCACATGCCTCCAGGCTGCATCTCTGGACTGCAGGAGCACAGGGCCCACACCAGTACCCTGGGGGGGAGGGAGTGGGAATTGGAGGGGACTCTGTGTGTGTGTGTGTGTGTGTGTGTGTGCGCGCGCGTGCACACATTCAGAGGGGGAGCCCCACCCGTACCCCCCACCATACACATGCACCCACACACCCCTTCACACTGCCATGCATGCAGACCCACACACATATACATACACTTTCACACACCCCAGCCACCCCCACACACAGCCTCCCACAAGCCCCATACCCACCAACACCCCACATATTCACAGACACCCACATGCTCCCTCACCCCACTTCCCCACACCTATCCACCCCTCACAGACACAACCACACCCTCCCCCACACCCCACATACCCACACACCCACAGCCCCCGACACACCTATACCCACTCCCTCACAATATACAAGAGTAAGGTTTCATTTTAAGCTATTATATACAATCATCTCTATGTGCACTGTACATGTAAACCAGGACAAAAATATTTTTTGAAATCAAATTACTGAATGTTTTAGATGTTTGCTGTTTAGAATATAATTTGGTATTTTTCTGGTTCCAAGATGGCAAAACCGCTTGCTGAAAGGAGTACTTCTGGGGGCAAGGAGAGGGACTTCTGGTGGCAAAGCTCAGGGGTTAGGGGGAGGGACTTCCAGTCACAAGATAGTGACCAGGGGGCGGGGCACCTGTCAAGTGGCGGAGCTAACTATGTGGCCTTCAACAGCTTGGCAAAACTCGGTAAGCGGCCCTCTGCCTGAAATAATTGCCTGCCCCTGCTGTAATATGCTCTGTATCTGTGTCATGGCTATAGCTCTTTGAAATACCTGATGCTTAACAGTGCTTAAAACCAAATTCTGTTCATGTGACCAACTGCAGAGGTACTTGTAGGGGGTGTTATTAAATTCCATGTAAGAGACAGGTGTACCCATTGTGCATGACACAATATTGGGGAAAGCACTTACAGGGAAAGTGCTGAATTCAAGGACTGTAAACTTATCTGGAAACTCACATTTGGTGGCAGGTGAAGCAAATGGCTGGGTACTAGCTACATGACTAGAAAGTACTGTCTTCTCATGTCTCTATACAACATTTGACCATTGTGTTACTTTGTGAGGTCTTTCATTGTACATATGCCTTCAAGCAGCAGGCATTGTAGCAGGTATTGCATGGTCTGAGGCTCTGTGTTGCAGTCACAGATGGTTGAACCAGGAGTATAGCCCCACTTCTTCATTAGTTCCTTGGAATATCTGACTCCAGTACATAGGTGGTTGAGACATCGCCACATTTGCCATGGTTTATCAGCCCTTTGGTGGTAAACACTTGCCCACTGGAACATCCATTTTTCCACTGCCAGGTATTTTCTTCAGCCTGTCATTCCACATCTGTAGTTGTGTCTCCTTGGGTGCAGCACTGAGAGGTTGGGTGCTGGTGAGGAAGCTCCTGTGTGACTTCAGACATTTGTGTGCTGTGGGATGGTCATATAGCAGGTGTCTTGCACCTTCAGTTTGTCTCAATTGTCTTATCCTCCTGGCCACTGCTCTTCTCATGTCAGGCAAAGCAATCCCAGCCAGTGGGTACATGCTGTTTAGGCTGGTAGGCTTCAGACATCCTGTGATGCAATGGTAGCTACCGTTCAAAATGGGTCAAGGTGCTTAGCATGTACACATCTCTTCTATATAGGGCATGCATGTTCAGCGGGGGAAAAGCTAAGATCCAGAGCAGTGATTTGGATGGTTGAGGGGCTAGCTCCCCATTTCGAGTTGGTGAGCTTATATAGAATGTTGTTACAAGTGCTCACCTTTGCTTTTGTCTTCATGATGTGTTGTTGCATGAGAGGTTTGATTGAGGGTGACTCCAAGGTAAACTAGTTTTGGACAGTGGGATAGTGGGGTCCCAGGGTCATGTAAAGTTGAGCTGGTGGTTGGCCTTGTGTTTTTTTCAGATGGAAGGCACATAACAGAAGTGTTCACATCCTGACCCCTGTGAAGTAATGCCTAGTAATACTTGTGAATTCTGCTAATACTCCAAACCATGAATTGGAAAGTACCATGATCTTGCCAATGAGTTGTGTCATTTGGGGTACCCATGGTGCAAACTGTTCTGAGACCATTTCAGAGGTGCCTCAACTTTTTGATACAGGCAGGAGATCCAGGGCTCCAGGAAACATGAAGAGAAATGTGCACACTTTTATCTTCCTGTTTCAAGTATTTTCATTTTGATTATAGTAAAAAGGAGAAGAAATATATTAGGGATGGTGGTGGCTGAGAGAGCATAAAGTGAGAAAGGTAGTTACTACAAAGGGTTGGATTGGCATTTGTCCTGACCAAGTAATGAAGAGGGTGAAAGGAGCACATCTCTTCTTAGGTGGCTGCACAATTACCTATCACACAGCCATTGCAAGATCTGAAGCAGTGCCCTTGGTCAGTGTAGCCAGTGGTACAAGCATCCTTTATTGTACCTTTGCACCATGCTGGCTCCCAGAGCAAGACAGATTCTGTCAAAGGGCAGGGAAGATACTGCTCCATTGTGGTAAGTCAGTCAGCTCTTGTCCTCAGGGATCTCCTTTTGGGATGCCCCCTCTTCCCACCCCCAAATCAATGCTGTTTCATGGCGGGGTTAACCCCTGTGAAAAGAGAATCAGGCCCCATGCTGTTTAGAAGAGATTTGCTTGTCATGGGTACCAGGATTTAACCCAGGTTTCCATTGTGATCAGCCGCCTCTGAAAAACCAGCCTGTGGCTGTTCATTTCCTACAACTGCTGGTGCAGGGCTTTTTTTCCCCCTGGTAAGCTCGGTCAACAAGCAATTTCTAGTCATCTATCAAGAAACAGATAAGGATCAACAATTATTAGTGGGCTAAATTCACTGCAGCAAAATGGCTGCTGCTGTATTGATTTCAGTGGAGTTTCTTTCCCGTAGTGGTGAATTTAGTCCAACAGATCTCTTTACTAGGTCTGTGCAAACCTTTGGGTGGTGATTCCATTTGGAGGAGATTTGGCAGCCGAATCTCCAAATCCGAATTGAATCAGGGGACCAATTTAAAGGTCTGAATTGATTCAAAGCTTTCTGAAACTTTGGCAAAGATTTGGAGAGCTTTGATGATTTGGGCAGTCCCCGGTGGCTGCAGCAGGAAGCTGCAGCCCTACTGGAGGTGGCAAGTACCAGGAGTGGAGAAGGGGGGCTGGTGGAGGGGGCCATGGGGGGGCCCCC
>NW_005841862.1:2452408-2467285 GCF_000455745.1 Alligator sinensis | reverse complement strand
GGGGGCGGGGGGGGGCAGCCGTTGCTGGGCTGGGAGAGGGGTGGGGGATGAGGCTGGCCTGGCTGATTAGGTGATTCAGCTGCTGCCAAAGTTCTGAGTCAGATTCGACTGAATGGAATCAGAACAGTGATTCAAATCATTGAATCGAAACACTGTCCCCCGAATCAGCTGAATCCGAATCTGAAGCAAATACAAGCCGCTTTGCACTGACCTACCCTTTATTGTAGGCTGGACCTAACACACATTATAAATTGTGCATTAAAGTTGGTGTGGTCACTTCAGGATTACAACAGTATAAATGAGAGCAAAGTCTTTGCCATGCCAAGACACTGCAGCTTTGTATAAGAGAGGGCATGGCAGGGAAAAGCCTGGTTTGGTGGTGGCAAGGATGTTATGGAGCCAGCTGGTATTGGTAAGTAACTCATGAAAAGTATTGTCCTGCATAGGGGGAAGAAAGGCTAGGAGAGGACAGAGAGCCAGAGCCAGAAGGGGTTAGCAATGTAGGGAAGGTTCTCAATAAATTGGCATTGGAGCCTGTGGAGGGGAGCTATCTCTACAGTTAAGTGCTGAGCACCAAAGTAAAGCTCCAGTGAGCAGCACTACCAGCCCATCTTTCCTCATAGGCAGGTCAGCTCTCCCTAGGTCCACCTGCAAGCACCTGGTAGGTGAAGATGCTGAGTCTGCAGTGGCAGAGCTGCCTTTCAAATTCATCATAAAAATGTTCAAGCTTTTTGCCTTTAATTTTGAATAAAAGGGAAAACATCATCCAGAGATGCTGACAACTCCTAGGAGGTGGTTCAGAAGTGTGCCAGATAATACAGGGATCTGAAGTAAATATATAGGCTGTTGTTTTGACTGCATGAAAACACATCCATTAAGTTGCTGAGTTATTCATTTTTCTGGAGGGTAAAGCTAGCATATATGAAAGGGCAGGAAGGAGCTCCGCTGTGAGTGTGAGTGATGGCACCCACTGGTGCAGCAGAAAAATGTTCCTGAGCTCCATTCTTGATAGGGACAAAGGGGAAGATCTTGTTTAAGAAGATATGCAAAGTGGAAAAGGCCTTGATGCCTGTGCCTAGGATTGGGGATTTGTAGGTTCCAAAAGGCACTCTCGCTCTTTAAACCGAGGTCCTGGCTGACTAAAATTATTCTGAGCTAGCATGGCATTGCCTAGCCCACAGGGCAAATTCTACTGAATAGCCCTAAGGGTCTGTTAAAAAGAAGAGCTTCCCTTCCCACTCCACCACTGCCTTGCAGGACAGGGTAAATTTTAAAGTGCTAGGAATGCAGAGGAAAATGGTCGCTGTGCTAGAGTGGTCTGGGGGTAGTGAACAGGTGGACCCTGGTCAAGAAGAATTGTGGGAAGTCTCTGATTGAAATCTTGCTCCTCAGAAAACATCAATGTTGTAGATTTTGTACTTTTACCCATGAGACCCTGCACAACTTAAGGTAATGATGCACTCATCCCAACCATAAACTCAGGTCCTTGGCAATGTGTCCACAGACCAGAAGCAAGAGAAACAGTGGTATGAGATGGAGCTGAGGGGTGCATGGAGAGAGAATTCACTTGCTGTTGGATAAACATGGAGCTGGTGAAAGATCACAATGTGTGCCATAATACACTAGAATATTTTTCATACATGCTGGCTCTTTTTCCCCCTTCAGCTTTCTTTGTTCTTATTATTACTCCTTAGAGAAAGAAGGATGTCTATGTGCTGGATACACAAAGGTCTATTGTGAAGAGTTTGATTTGATTCTCTACATATTTTGCCAGGACTGGTCAGCACTTTCTTACCCATCATGACTTAACTAGACTGGAGTGACATTTATCTTTGGTGAAATAAATGCTGATAGATGCAGTTTCAGAGAGAGTGAAACAACTTGTGAACTCTGGTTGAATCTGGTAAATGGTTTCTGCTGAAACCCCCCACACAAGAAAATGTCAAAACAGTTCCTTTGGATCATTTCAAAATGAAATGTTTCTATTTTTCATTTTAAAATAACATTTTTGTTCTTTTTGAAAATCAGCAAGCTTTAATTTAAACAGGGAAGGAGTGTTTGAAAACCAAAGCAAAATGTTTTGGTTAACTGCAATTGAAATATTTCCCTGTTTTATTCCAACAAGAAGAAAATAAAACAAAAACAAAGTTGTTTTGGGTTCATATGAAATACTTTATAAATATTCCATTTGGCTTATAAATCAGAAAATATGTTAATAGCACTTAACGATCTCTTGGACAGGGATCCTGTGTCTACTTTTCCAACTGCTGCATACTAACTCTAGGTAACCCTCTTCTCAGTGATCCACATAGTTTGATCTTTCTGTTCATATACTGCTTCTGTGGCTGGAGCAGATCTTTTATAAATGTCAATGGGGGTTGCATGCATGATGTGAAGAGGCCTTGGGTCATTCTTTCTATCATCCAGACCTGAACTTTGGGAGAACTGGGGAGGAGACTGCCTGCACCCAGAGAAACCTTCCTGGGTTTGACACTCAGCTCACTGCATGCTAGTGTTGGAGTCAGGGATTTTAGTTAGTGCTCACATGGTACATACATGGATGACAATGCTCATGGTTAGATACCTCATATTGAGTGTCAGTGCCTTGATTTAAGGTGCCCCCTGTAACTGAGGGCATTAAGCAAGCAGAGTGGAGCCTGCTGTGTGTTGCTGAGAGTGGGAATTTTGCCCCCGTTAATTTTCTGCTTCAAGCTAGTTCCTATTAAAAAGTAACCTCCAACTGGATATATTGTTAGGCTAAGGATCAAGCACTGCCCAACTTTCTTTCAGTTACTTCATGTGTCTCTCCAGAATCTAATTTCTCATTCACTCCCTTGGGAGGTGACAGAGTCAATGCTGCCAAAGCTAATTATTCCCCCAGACAGAAAACATGAGATAAAATATTAACCTTTTTCTTTAAACAGAGTTCTAGTTAATTAGCTCCACTTCTGTGACACATTCACCTAGAGATAAAGTGCATCTCTGGAAATCTTTTTGAGAGGGAATGATCTTTATACATCTCCCTGTCAAGAGGGGAACCCCCCGCCCTGAATTTAACAAACGAGTGTGACCTGTCACTGGCTTTACCCTAAGGATGAACTACTTCATTGCAAGGTGCACAGTATTTGGGCATAGTTACTGCTGAGAAGTCCCTTCAGTAGGGAAGCTGGCAGATTGAAGAAGACACTGATTAGCTAAGTGGCAGCTGCCCTCTCCTAAACCACCAGGCATGCTGAAAACAGGAATTTGACAACAAGTATGTTCAGCTTTGCAGGGCAAAATTGTCATATAGTTTGTAAATTTCTCTCAGAGGAAAGCAATAATTTAAAAATATATATATTAGGAGAAAATATGTCTTGAAGCTCAAGAAAGTTTTTTTTTAAAACCCCATTTTTTAAAAGAAAGATGAAGAAGTTCTATTTATGGGATCTTGGAACAGCAGTGAGCTAACCCATTACAGCTTGGAAGGAGTCAGGGAGAGAGGGAAGACCGGTAGGGTGGATGTTTTAGCCCTTCTGCCTGTAATGTGTCACAGACCTCAAATCAGTGAAGTCTGGGTCTGTGGAATGTCAGCCACACTGCCATCACTAATTCCAGTGAGGTAAGAAGAAAATATGGATTTGAAAAATTCATTTTAGTTTAGCCACCAAATAACAATTTGAACTTGCAAATTGAAAAAAAAATGCCTTGGACTGAATGACTGAGCAAATGATTTTTTTTTTTTACTTGAAACAAAATGTTTGATTTATATTTCAAGCAATTTAAAATCATTTTAAAGGTTTATGTTTTTTTAAATAAAGTTAAAAGATGTGTCCAAATGAAATTCCATTTCAGATTTAAATGAATCAAAACCTTTCAGTTAGAAAATGTGGAAATGAAATGTTTTGAATTATTCAGATTTCCTCCCCTCAAAGAAAAAAAACCCTGAAAAATATCAGACCAAATGTTTCAGTGTTGCTGAATCTACATATTTCACCAAAAAAGTTACAGCTGAAAATTTCATCCAGTTCTAGTGATAATTGCCTAAGGGAAGGACTGACAGCCTCTAAGAATGATTAAAGCCTAAGGCCATTGCTCACAAACAGATTGCATCCGTGCCAATAATGGTCTGCCATTCAAAAGACTGCTTCCAGCCATCTACTCTGAGGGAAGAATGCTTCATTTCTTAAAGAACAGCATTGCTTCCCAAAAGGTGCAGTATTATTTTGGAAACCAGCTCCAAAGAAACATAGTTCTCTGAAGATGTTCCAGCCAGCTCTGTGGACTCTGGTAATGCAGTTGAATTTAATAGGCATTGTCATAGTACTAATTTAAATAGCCGTGCCTACAGGAAAAAGACAGGTCTTCTTAGGAAGAACAAGAGGTTACCTCCATGGAATCAGAGTGCTGGTATCATTCAGTAATTTGTTCAGCTGGAATTAATTACAAAGAAACAGCCGTGTTCTTTGGAGAAGCCTAGTCAATGTAAGGATGTATATCAGTGTATTAGTAACTGACAATCCAAATAACCCCCTTCACACCATTCATAAACTCTCCCACTCTAGATCTTACCATAAAGGAGCCAAGTGCCTCAAGGGAAGGGTAACATTTATACCAGTTCCACTGTTTTGACTGTCCCCAGGGCTGGAAACAGGCATGGGTGACCTGGGCAGCCACTCAGACAGAAAGGGAGCCCAAAAGTGGTAATTTTAAAATTATTATTATCATTATTTCTGGCGAAGGGGGGCCTGATGCTAAAAGTTTGCCCCGGGGCTGCCAGGAGTCTAGGTACGGTGCTGACTGTCCCAGATAGTGGGGTACAAAAAGCAGTGGCCTTAATCTTCTGCTTGGAATTCTGCTTACATTCTTTCCTCAAACAGCAAAAAGGGATTTCTTTTTTAGATAAGACAAAGCATTTTTCCCTGGCTGCCCTTTCTGCAGAGCAGAAGGACAGGCAGGGCATTAACTAAACTGTATTGATGCCTTCTGATTATGTCACAGAATGTCTATTGCTTTTATCACTAAATGCCGGAGAGTTCTGTTGGTATTATTGATCATTCTTTCTTCGAATTACTCTGTGCCTTTGACTGTTTTAATGTATTGATCCCTTCTTATTATGTGTCTTCGATTATTTTGATAACTTGCCTCAAATAATTCTGACGGGCTAAAGTTGTTTACTTAACTCTTGCTTTTGTCTCAGTATTTCTATTGACCAATGGTTTTGCCTAGATGGAAATCAAACTTGACTATTAGTAAATAGTAGAAATAATTCCTTGAGCTACACTACTATTGATAAATAAATCTATGAAACACTTTCTTCCTTTAAACTGTAATTTGGTATTTTTCAAAGGAAAAATACCTGGCACTGCAATACCGATATGCCCTGCAGGTACAGGCAAAGATGGCTCTAGGCAATATTTTTGAACAACTGGATTGAATATTTGCCTTGAATGTTGGAAACCACTATAAATTTAGAGATTTGAGTCAGAGCCTGTGAGTTTGTTTCACTCTGCTTGCAACAAGGGGGTGATATAGATGAGGACTTTCTCCAGTTTAACCTAAGGTGTGGAATGACAGAATCTTTAAATTTCTTAAGTGGAATTTCAAAGGCTTCCTAGCATCTAAAATCCTGATAAAAGGGTCATTGGCTTTCCAGAAAAGGGTAACAGTTGGTGGCACATGACCAGTTTTCTCTTAGTTTCACCGTATGAAGTACACTAGGGCTAGGGACAGACATTACACATAAACCAATTTAAGTGATCAGAAACTAGTTTAAACCTGTAACAGAACAGATGTTCAGTGCACATAAACCAGTTTGAAACTGGTTTGAGATAAACCTGGTTAAATGTAGTATCAGGCTTAACTGATTTGGGTCAAACAAGTTTATGCAATGCCTGTCCCAGACCCCTTCCTGGTTTAAGTTAAACCAGAGTCCCACAGCATCCCAGATGCTTTGTTGGGTGGGGCTTTGCTTTCTGTTTCAGCCTGGCCCCTCCCCTCTACTCCCTGGCTGCAGCTCTAGCAGAGACAGCAGGCACAGCAGTGTCTGCCAGACTTCCTCCTGCTCACCCCCTTCACACCACTCCCTGCTCAAACAGGGATTCTCTCCTCTGCTGTCCCTTACAAAGACACCTCTCAACATTAGCTAGTATACCACATGCTGTCTACAGTCCATGCTGTGGGAGACAGGACAAAAGCAGACAGAACAGTGTCAGCTTAGGGCTTTTTAGAGCTAATCAACTGGTAGCTGGTAATGTCCCTCCATTCCTTCCTTGGAAAAAGTTGTGTAAGAGCTTGAACTAATGAGAGATGCTTTTGTTTTGTTGATGGGCTGATAAATGCTAACAACTCCCTGTTTAACTGTGTAACTGAATGTTTTGTTATCAACTCCCTTCTGACTCCCTCCTGGTTGTGGTGGTGGGGGGAGCTCCTCCCTAATCAGAGCATCCTGGAAGGCCTGGCCATGCCCTCCCTCAGCTCAGCACTGTGGAGGGAGGGCTGCTCTGGCGCCCCCTGGCTTCTAGCCTGAGCCACTGCAGGCATGTGCATGTATTTCTGGAATGAAAAGGGAATGTCTATCCACCTCCAAATCAGTTCAAGCTTTGCAGGTTAGTCTAACCTGTAAAGATTAAATCAATTTAGGCTCAGGCTTTTTGAATGTCTGTCCCTAGGCTAAAGGCAATTCTCTTGCTTCCAATTTGTACCAGTGAAACTGACATGTTTGATTTTGTCAACATTTTTGATCCTATTGAAAACAAGGAAGAGATTCTTTTTTTCTTTTTCCAGCTCTGAAAAAAATATGGGGAAAGGAAATGAGACAAAAGAGACCCCAAATCTGTGTGAAGGGACCTGGAAACCTGAATTATTCATGAGCTACATTGAAAAGACATACAGTCTGGTTAATCTTGTCTTTAAACGCAGCCCTGCTATTCTCTCCTTCAGTTTTAATAGGCATCCTCCCCCTTCCCCTTTCCAAAAATTGTGTGAATTTTTAATAAATTATAAATGCATCATCTGACAAGTCTCAAGGTTCAGAAGCAGCACATCACATAGAGGGTTTTTTCCCCCCCTCCTACTTTCTTTCCTTTTTTCAAATTTAGCTGTTTGATTAATTTTTTAGATATCCATCTGAGAGAGACAGAGGAGAATACTACTCATGCTCTCTATAACAGCACACCTCCCAGTTCTGACATTTTGCTCTAGAAATTTCCCAAGTATTAGAAAATTCCCCTTTCATGTCACATACTGTTTTGGGCACTAACCCTTGTGTAGTTCAGCTATGGGGTTCAGGGCCTCTTGTAGTACCATAGGTTCTATGTTGTGTTTTCTCTGTTGTATAGGACTGTATCAGCTATGGTCTTTGCACATAGTACCATTTGTGCTATGTGGAATCAGAGTTAGAAATGGCCTGCCGAATCATCTCCTGACCTGGGTTGGATTGTTTCCTACAGCTCATTTTCTAGTATTTTGTAAGTCTTATGCAATGGGGCTCCTTTTCTCTTCAGACTTTATTCTATAGCTCAATGGGTATTGCCATCAGGGACCCCTTCCTAATATCCTTGTTTTCCTTTTCTCATTTTCATCCAATTATGTGTCATTAAACCCTGCTATATAATTTATCTCCATCCTTAATGTTAACAGCCTTCAAATGTCTCTAGACTGTTATCCTGTGTCTTCTCACCCCCACCCAGGCTCTTCCTACCCACATAGTCATCTATCAGACTAGCCATGCATAGTTAGCTAGTTTAATCTTTCTCACTCCTTCAAACCTAAATTGTGCCTGTTGCTCTTATTTGAACTGCTGCTGATTTGTCAGTATCCTTCTGGTCATACAGTACCCATAAGTGTATATAACATACCAAGTGTAGCCACATTATGGTCTAAATCCTTTTTCGTAGTCATGGAGAACTGCATTTTTCCTCACTTATGCACAGTTTGGTATTCTGTTTCCCTCCGTGGTGAAATAGGATTGTCCTGCATGTGTACACATTGGAAGTAAAGTGACAAACGAAGAGGACCCTCCCATGTTCTTGACCACTAGTCTAATAGTTAGGGCACTTGCCTGGGTAGAGAAGATCCAAATTCTAGATGCTCCTGCCCCTTTCTCTCTTCAGCAAAGTGCTGTGAACACTGGGCTATACACCAGGTATTGTCCAATCCCTGCACTAGTCCTTGTCTTGAAGTTGGCTCACTGCACCTTGTATTCAATATTTAATGGATAAAATGAGTAATAATATCGGGAAATTTTCTTTCCCAGTTGGAGCAGGAGCCCAGGCTAGGATCTAAAGCAACATCTATCTCCCTGAGCTACAAATCTCCTAGCTGTTACCTTCCTCTTGGCCCCACAGATCTCCCTCTCTTGGCATGTCAGTGGACCAACTTTTGGAGGAGTCTGAGTAATACTTGGCCTGGTGACTGGAAGATTTTGCTGGGAAGTAGGTTCAAGCTCTGTATGGGGGGGCCTAGAACCTGTGTCTCCTTCCCAGGCAAGTGCCCCAACCAGTAGGGTACTGAGCTAAAAGTTGGGAGAGGGGTCCTAGTTGGAGCTAGACAGGTGCCCAGCTGGAGTATAGCCCTGCTAGGGATGCTCGGTAGGGCTGTGCGAAATGTCTCTGGGTGTATCGTTTTGAAGCTGTTTCAATGCGTTTCGAGCTCGAAACAATGCAATTGAAATGAAACAAAATCCTTCAAAACAGCTTTGTAATGAAACAAGGGCACTTGAAATGTTTCAAAAGTTTTGAAATGTTTTGAGTTTCGAAGCTGGGCTTACTTGGCTTCAGCACTGGTCCCAGCTGGCAGCAGCAGCCTCCTGTCATTCAGCGCAGATCAGGGGCCATGCCACCCAGGACAATTCTGGCATACCTCCTAGTCCTCCAGGGGTACAAGCCCCTGGATCTGCACACCGGATGACAGCATGCTTTTGCTGCCAGCTGGGGCAAGTGGCAGTGCCAATCTTCCCGGTCCTAGGGCTGCAGGAGCTATGCCAGACTCCTCCCAGGGGTGTGGGCCCCAGATCTGCCTGCCAGATCACAGGAGGCTGCTTCTACTGCCTGGGCCAGTGGCAGCACCAGTCTTCCTGGCGCTGGGTGCAGACTGCGCCCAACGCCAGTCCCAGGCAGCAGGAGCAGCCTTCTGTCATCCAGCAGACAGATCGGGGCCTGCTCCTCTGGGAGGGCTGCAGGGCTTTGTCAGACTCCTCCCGGGGGTGTGGGCGGGCCCCAGATCTGCCTGCTAGATCACAGGAAGCTGCTCCTGCCACCTGGGACCAGCACTGGGTGCAGCCCACACCCCAGACCCAGCACTGGGAAGATTTGTGTTGCCACTGGCCCCAGCCGGCAGCAGCAGCAGCCTCTTGTCATCTGGTAGGCAGATCAGGGGTCCACCCATACCCCTGGGAGGGCTGCGGGGGCTCTGCCTGGGACCAGTGGCAGCACCAATCTTCCTGGCATAGGGTGCAGGCTGCGCCCAGCGCAGGTCCCAGGCAGAAGCAGCAGTCCCCTGTGATCCGGCAGGCAGATCAGGGGCCATACCCCTGGGAGGAGTCTGGTGCAGGCCCGCAGCCCTCCCAGGGGTGCGGGGCCCGGGATCTGCCTGCCAGATAACAGGAGGCTGCCGCTGCCGGCAAGTGACAGTTTTGCCTGTCAGCACCTTCAGTTGCAATTTCCCAGAAACCTGTGCACCTATCCCTTTGAAGCTTGGCAGGCTTCATGCCCCCAGAAGGGGCTACCATCCCGGCAAGTTTCATCTGAATCAGGCTAGAAATGAAAAAGTTATAGGCAGTTTCATGCTTCCCCATTATAGCCTATGGGTGAAATGTCATAACAGTGTCGAAAAGGTGAAACAGTTTCAACAAAACGAAATGGAACAGTGCTTTTGAAACAAAATGAAGCTCAAAATGAAACACTGTTTGATCGAAACATTGAAATGGATGTCTAAGTGGAACAGTGCTGCGTTGGCAATGCTGTATCATGAAACGTACATACCTGGCAAAAATGCCAGTTACACAACTATGTACACACCAGTTAGCCTTGTAACATGAAACAGGATTTAACTTCCTAGCTATACAGAGGGAGGAGATACTGTCATCCTGCTCCATTATGTTTTGCCCTTGGGTACGTAGGCCAAAATTTCATAGGCTTTCTCTAGTGTCATATTGTATTGCTATTTGATGTCTGATTAGCTATCCATTGTCCATCTCTTCCAGAAGTTCTGCTTTCTAGGTTCCCTAGTGATATTAAGAATCTCTCTTTCAGAGAGTTGTTCTGTCTCTGGGCCCCCAATGTCCTTTGCTGTTTCACTGTCCTCTGAAGAATCTGCATCTTCTCCCAACTTAGCATTATCCATGTATTTTATGACCAGTGCCTTTTGTATCATACAGTGATGACACATAATCATTGCCAACCTTAGGGAATTTAAGTAAGTACCATAAAAATGAAACCTAGATCCTAATACATCTCTTGACCCATTCAGTTTATTTGATACCTTGCAGCTGTAGTTCCTATAAGTTACCTGCTAGGCTCACTGAACTTTGTCTCTGATTCTAGTTACACCCTTGCTTGAGACAGAGTTCCAGCCCTGATGCCCCAAATCCATGGGGACTTCCAGTGAGTCCTGTGAGCCTCATCTGTCAGCCAAAAAAGGAACAAATGAGTGGAAGCAGCCAAAGGGCTCAGCCTTATTTGTGGCTAATCCTTTTTTGTTTCTAAGGCCTGCTTTGACAAGCCTGTTAAGGCAGGTCAGCAAACTGTGCTTGACTTTGAACACAAGTCTTGCTATTAGCTGGGTAACTCCTAATAGCCAGCCTGCTATACAGCACCACATGCCAATCAGTGCTTTGCAGCTGCTATGTGTTGACACTATTTACTGCAAGGCAATGTGTGGCCTTACGGAAACACCAGGCAAGCAAACTGCGAAGTACATAGCGAAATGGGATTCTCTGATTATTTGTGATACTGTCCTTATGCCATGTCTTTGCGCAGGTGTTTTGTGAAAGGCTGAACTCCATGTTAGCCCACCTCATGTAAACTTATCTACAATCTTCCTCTTCCTCTTTTCCCAGTTGGTTCTTACCCTTTATTGGAACATGACTGTGTGTTACAACAGGCAGAGAGTTTGGGACCCCGTGCTTCTCTTGTAAAGAAAAGAAGGGGGAGGCAAACACCTAGACCTATTCATGACCCTGTGGATGAAAACCTGTGGTCTCACCTACCTAGTCTGTGGTTCAGAAGGACTCTGAATTCATTTTAATTTGGGCAGCACTGAGCTAATTGGCACTGTGGATAATTCCTCTATTGGAGTGGGGTCTGTTTTCCATACTGATTAGAGTGTGTTTTTTGTGTAGAGTCCAGCGTTTAGGCCTGTGGTTCTTAACTTTTTTGGACTCAAGGCATCCTTCATTAGACACAAGGCATCCCTTGGAAATTGCCAGCTCTTAATTTTCACTTGATTTTTGACTACAGAAAAGTAGTAGAACATTTCTTCTGTTCCAAAGAACTCCGAAAGATCCCAGCAGCTCAAAACGTTTTCAGCACTGTGGCTTCTTATTTGAAATCTCTTGGTCTATTTTGTGAATCATATGCGGTATTTATATATCTAACCATACTAATATTGAGCTACCCTTAAAAGGACTGCAGGGTGCTACACTATCCTGGTTGAGAATCACTGGTTTAAGCATTGTTTCCAGCCTTGCCTAGCTTTTCTTAGCAGATTACTATGAATCTTTTTGAATACTGAACAATATCAAGCAATCACTTCCCTCTCTCCAGCTACAAATGATGTATGTGGCAGAGCCTGAACAGATTGAGAGTGGGTCTCAGAAGATGCAATTTTCTCATGAAATCATGGGGCCTCTATGCAACCAACCAAATATGTGTGTCAGGAGAAACAAACCATGGATCATCTCTTGAGATGCCATGTAACAGCACAATACACTCCACAAGATCTGGAAACGCCAACACCATAAGCAGTGGCCTGTGCAGAATCTTGGGAACAGACCATATAGAAAGATAGGATTAGAGAGATGACAAAGAAGACTTCCCTCTCTTTGAAATGGCAGGACATTTGCAGTGCTCTCATCTTCCCTGCTTCTACCATGCTATAAGGTCTTTTTGGTATTTCAGATATTGCGCCTTGTAGTTGTGTGTGAGTTTCTGAAGTGCTGATTTGGGGGACTCTTTGGTTAAACGATTACTTGCAAATGCAAGTGACTGAACTAAATGATCCAGAAGACCCTATCCAGTCCTTTGTCCCTGTAGCTGCTTTGCATGCAGAGATAATTTGTCATGTGTGTCATATTTGTACTGCATTGCAGAGTAATATATGAAAAGTGGTACTTGAACTATCTATTCCTTGAAGTGTCTAAATCAAGACTGAATGTCTCTTTGGAAGATACACTTTATTCAGACATAGGCCACTAGACTCAATGGTGGGCTAAGTAGGTAAAATATGAAGGCCAGTGACATACAGGGAGGTCAGACTAGATGATCTAATGGTCCATTCCAGCCTCAAAATCAAAGAATTTCTTAATTTCTGAATTAATTGGAAAATGATCCCTAAAGTCCAGCACACCTAGCAGTTCTTGCTGTCTTTACAGGAGTCTCATGGAAGTCATATATCTTAATTGCTGACAGATTTGGGTTGTGTCAGAGAGATGGAAAATGGCTTTATTTTTCAAAGCAGGGGTCCTAACAACTTCTCCCAAGTGATGTGAAAACAGTTGTCCTGCAGGCCTAGGTGAATCTGTCAAGTTCAACACTTGCTTGGCAGTGGAGTTGGCGCTTCAGTCTTCACCTGTCCCCATACCAGGTGGCTTGCATGCTTACTATAATGCAGAGACGGGTAATTATTTTGGGCGGAGGGTTGGTTACTGAGTTTTGGCAAGCTATCGAGGGCCTCATGGGTAGCTCTGCCCCTTGACAGGTGCCCCGCCCCCCCATTCACCATCTTGAGACTGGAAGTTCTGCCCCCTAACCCCTGATTTTTGCCACCAGAAGTCCCTCCCCTTGCCCCCAGAAGTACTCCTTTCAGCAAGGGGATTTGCCATCTCAGAACTAGAAAAATACCAAATTATATTCTAAAAAGCAAATATCTAAAACAAAATATTTTTGTCCTGGTTTACATGCGTTTGTGTAGTGTACACAGAGGTGATTGTATATTATAGCTTAAAATGAAGTCTTCCTCTTGAATATGGTGTGGAGGCCGTATTTTGCCCACCCCTGCTATAACAGGTGTGAAGTCTGACACAACTTAAACTTGCTGATGGGACAGCAGTTTTCAGTGTCACCTGAAGCATTTTGATGTTTGTTCCCCAATGTAGTCAAGATCCTGAATAGATCAGGACAGTGTAGTTGAGATCCTGGGCCTAGGACCAACTGCTACAATAAATGTGCTTAAACCTGTGAGACTAGAGAAGAATGCACTAGTTCTCAGAAAAATAAGAAAATCCCTTCATCCTTGTTTCTCAGGCTTTTCACATTTCTAGGAATGACTTGGCACCAGTTTTTTTTGTATATGGTTATGAGATGTCCATCAAAGTTCCATTCACCTAATTCACTCTCTTTCTTACCACTGGGTCTCTACTGATTTGGGAATCACAGATGCCTCCATAATACAAAAGTTGGCATTGTTCCTGGAGTACAGTGGCAGAGTGCCTAAGACATTTTGTTACAGCTCTTAAGACATGAGTTTGAACTTTTCTCTGAACACACACCTGGGTTAGAAAGTAAAAAATGGCCAGATGTGGTGATGGCTGCATCATTCCCCTCGTATGTCATTGGCTACAGAAACTGGTATGCCTTAACATGCTTGCCCACTGATGTTGTTGTTCTTACTATGATAGAGTGGTACGACACTGAGAGTGACTGGCTGACATATAGTAGGGTTGGAGTTCAGGATTTATAAAGCTTCTCCCAGTCAGGCTTCGTTAGGCACTCGGATTGCACAGGGTGCACAGGGGCCTCTTCCTGCCTTGATGGACCAATACAGCCTAGAAGCTGTTCAAGGGTCTCTAGCCAGGCTGCAACAACTTTGTTTAGACAGGGAGCTTTTAGCTTAGCTGGGAGCTGTATTCTTTTCCTGAAGTTGCTGTGGGAATTGTTTAATTTAAGGGCACCTATACACATGCCAGATGTGTATAGGAGGACTGGAAAAGGGCCAATGTGGTCCCCATTTTCAAGAAGGAGGACCCAGGCAACTATAGGCCAGTCAGTCTCACCTCCATCCTAGGCAAAGTCTTTGAAAAAATTATCAAGGCTCACATTTGCGAGAGCCCGGCAGGAAAAATTATGCTGAGGGGAAACCAGCACGGGTTCGTAGCAGGTAGATCATGCCTGACTAATCTAGTCTCTTTTTATGACCAGGTTACAAAACACCTGGATGCAGGAGTAGGGGTTGACGTCGTTTACTTAGACTTCAAGAAGGCCTTCGATATGGTATCCCACACCATACTGGTGAACAAGTTAAGAGGCTGTGACTTGGATGACTACACAGTCTGGTGGGTGGTGAATTGGCTAGAGGGTCGTACCCAGAGAGTCGTAGTGGATGGGTCAGTATCGACCTGGAAGGGTGTGGGCAGTGGGGTCCCGCAGGGCTCGGTCCTTGGACCGATACTCTTCAATGTCTTCATCAGCAACTTGGATGAGGGAGTGAAGTGTACTCTGTCCAAGTCTGCGGATGACACAAAACTGTGGGGAGAAGTGGACACACTGGAGAGCAGGGAACAGCTACAGGCAGACCTGGGCAGGTTGGACATATGGGCAGAAAACAATAGAATGCAATTCAACAAGGAGAAATGCAAAGTGCTGCACCTAGGAGGAAAAAGGTCCAGCATACCTACTGCCTAGAAAATGACCTGCTTGGAGGCACGGAAGCAGAAAGGGATCTTGGAGTCCTAGTGGACTC
>NW_005841862.1:2443513-2452048 GCF_000455745.1 Alligator sinensis | reverse complement strand
TCTTCAAGAGGAGGTTAGATAGGCATCTAGCTTGGGTCATCTGAACCGAGGACTCTTTCCTGCCTATGCAGGGGGTCGGACTCGATGATCGATTGAGGTCCCTTCTGACCCTAACATCTATGAATCTATGTCTGTTCCAATGCGTGCTAATTGGCACACATCGGAGCAGACTCAATTAATCATGCTAATTAACGTGCTTCAGCGGCCTCAGCATCATGACTATTCAGCATCCCCACACTTCAAAATGGTGGCAGTGGCGCTTGAACTAAAGCTTATTGAACAAGCTTTAGTTCAAGTGCCCCTGCTGCCATTTTGAAGCACAGGGCACTGAATACATGTGATGCAGTGGGTGCTTTAATTAAAGCGGCTTTTGGAGCTGCTCTAATTACAACACACCCTCTTCACCCCGGAACATATGTATAGACTCCCTAAGTTATTTCAGTTCCTATAGGACCTAAAATGATAAATATATATATATATTTTTAATCTTTTTCTCAAGACACCTTTTTGCACTTCTGAATCATTATCTGAGTCTACAGTTCAAAACTCACACCCATTAAACTTCCATGTGACATTTGGGCTAGGGACAAAAATTGTACACAAACTGGCATAAGTGATTGGAAACCAGTTCAAATCAGTAACACAACAACAATTCAGTGTACTTTCAAAATGGCCAAAATGAGTTTTTAAGATAAACCTGGATGGATGTAGTATCAGACTTAGCTGATTTAAGTTATATTGGTTTATTGAACTTCTGTCCCAGATCTCTTCCAGATTCAAGTTAACTCATAGTCCCTCAGCATCCCAAAATGCTTTGCACTTCCGCGCACACCCTCCCTCTCAGGGCAAGTGGGCTAGCCTTGGCCCAAGCTGTCTGCTCTAGCCAAACAGGCAGGTGTGATTTAGCACAGGAGAGGCAAAGTCTGGCCTGCAGGTCAGATTGGGCCCATGGTGGACTCCATTTCCCAGCAGCCCCTGCCCGTATTGCCGGTTTCCATGGAAACCCTAGGAGCAGTGGGGCAGTAACAGCATGGGGGCAGGGTTTCCACAGAGACCGGTTCCAGCAGCACTGGCAGGGCACATGGCTGGGTGGGTAGTTGCTCCGGGGTTGGGATCTTGTAGTGGTGACAGTATTGTCCAGAACTGGGGTGTGCAGTGTTGTCCTGCATGCCTGGACCATGCAGGCAGCAGATTGTGGCTCTTGGCTCTAGACCATACTGTCACCACTGTAAGATATCAGCCCTTGTCCCAGAACAACTTCCCGCACAGCCGTGCAACGTGCCAGTGCTGCTAGGGCTGGTCTCCATGGAAACCCTGGCCCCATGCTGTCACCGCCTCACTCCTCTTGGGATCTCCATGAAAACTGGCCACAGCCAGCCAGATACACCATTTTTCTCACCCCTGGTCTAGCACCTCCCAGCTTTTGGCCTGGGCCACTTCATGCATGTGGCTGCATTTCTAGAATCAAAAGTGAATGTCTGCTTAGCAGTTCAATCTACACATCTTAAGACTAACCTTTGAAGACTGAATCAGTTTAGCCCCTGGCTTTTTGACTGTCTGTACTTAGCCTTACAGGCCAGGTACAGACATTACACTTTTACCAGTATAAGTGATTGGAAACTGGTCTATACCCATAACACAACAGAAGTTTGGCATGTGTAGACTGGTTTAAAAATGGTAGATCCCTGTCTAAGATTTGCCCCCCTCTCTGTCCCTCCAAAGGGCATATGTGTGTTCTGTTCACTACCGATTTAAACTGTGCCGTATACAGAAAACCACATAACTTAGCCCGATTCCTCCTTAGTCCTTTTGAATGTTTGTACCTAGCCACAATGTCTCTGTTGATAAGCTTATCTGGCTTGGAGGTGCTCACCTGAATCCCAGCCCTGCCCCATTTTAGAGTTTGGCCATCAGTAGCTGAGAATCTGTGATGCCAGTATATGGCACTTTCTGGGACAGTGCCATTTGTGTTTCAGGTTGGCATGAGATGGAGAACTTAGTTTTAAGTGGGAGAGCAAAGCTGAGCCGGTCTGTTTTAGACAAATGTCTTTTCCCTTATTTCTGATGGGGAGGTGGAGGAAGGGAGCTGAAAAATGGTGTCATTCTGCAGAGGAGGCCAGCTGTTCAGAATGAATATGCAGAGAATGCTTTGTAAGTCACTATTCGGGTGAGGGAGAGTTAGGACTATGTGGAGAATGTTAAAAATTCAAAGCAGAGCTACTGGCAAGTGAGCGTTGTTGAAGCAGAAAAGAATAATGAGCAGAAACATAGCGAGTGGGGGTTGGGGAAGAAGGGGAAGGATAATCATCTCTTAAAGAAAGTTAACAAGGCACAAGGGAGAGAAAGAGGTAGGCCTCCTTTTTTGCTACAAATGTGCAGAAGCATGGGAAACATGGTGTTCCCATTGAAAACTGCTGATGGGGAAAATGGGGGAAGAAGAAGTCAGGAGGAAAATGCACACTGGCTGACACTGGAAGCTGACTGGAATAGTGAAATACCAGCTGATGGGCTAAAAAGTATGCTCTGCCTCTGCTGTCTCACATGAATGTTGGCACCGGCATGGTCAAGAGTCTTATTGATGCTTCCAATATAAGGCTTTGTCTTTTAAGAGGAAATAGAGGCAGTGGGCAGGGAGGCAGGGGCAATTATGTTACATAGATGGTCCCAAGTCAAGAAGTCTGGATACAGATTTCAGCTGCCCTGAATTTTGGAGTCTTGGTCTGGCTCTCAGTAAGAAACTAGGAGACAGTGGTGTTGATGCCTACACGGTCAGATGGGTCACTAACTGGCTGGTGGGCCGCACCCAGAGGATGGGGGTGGACAGGTCTTGTTTGACCTGGAGGGATGTGGGCAGTGGGGTTCCCCAGGCCTCGGTCCTCGGGCCTGCACCATTCAACATCTTCATCAGTGACTTGGGCGAGGGGGTAGAAAGCACCCTGTTCAAATTCGCAGATGACACTAAGATGTGGGGTGAAGTGGGTACGCTAGTAGAAAGGAACAGGCTGCAAGTGGATCTAGACAGGTTACAGGGGTGGGCTGATGAGAACAGGATGGGGTTCAACACTGACAAGTGCAGGGTACTGCACCTGGAGAGGAAGAACCAGCAGCATACCTACAGGCTGGAGAACTCCTTTCTCACCAGTGTCGAGACAGAAAAGGATCTTGGAGTCATCATTGATGCCACAATGAACATGGGCCGACAGTGTGGGGACGCGGTCAGGAAGGCCAACCACACCTTGTCGTGCATCCACAGATGCATCTCCAGCAGGTCCAAGGAGGTGATCCTCCCCTTCTATGCAACACTGGTCAGGCCACAGCTGGAGTACTGCATCCAATTCTGGGCGCTGCCCTTCAGGAGGGATGTGGACAACTTGGAGAGGGTCCACAGGAGGGCAACCTGCGTGATCAGGGGTCAGCAGGGCAGGCCCTACAAGGAGAGGCTAAGAGACCTGAACCTGTTCAGCCTCCAAAAGAGAAGGCTGAGAGGGGATCTAGATCTAGTGTCAGTCTACAAACTAGTCAAGGGGGACCAGCAGGCATTGGGAGAGTCCCTGCTCCCCCGAGCAATCCCGGGAGTTACAAGAAACAATGGACCAGGAGATCAATTGGACCAGGAGGGAGTTATTGCCTTTGCACTGGAATTGACCTAGTACGCTCCATACCAAGACATGGTCCTTCCAGGCCATTGCTGAGCCACCCCCAACAAGAACTGCCAGGAGGAGGAGATGGCTATTGATGTGGGCTGAGCCATCTGTCTGCTGATAAAATAGGCTCTTCATTCTCTGGTCTAGGGTTGTTAATCTTGCATTGCCTACACTGGCAATTAACTATATTTAGTTATGTAAGGGACTGGAAATCCAGGTATGCAGCAGTCAGCTTCAGTGTAAAAAAGACTTCTACAGGTGTGTAGGGAGCTCATGGGGGTGTTGCCTGGTGTCCTGGTTGCCTGGTATATCCAAATAACCTTGGAGCTGACATAGAGATTTATTCAAAAGTATCCTTCAAAGTGAATAATTCTTCAGGTGAGGAGCTTCAAGCTAGAATTGTTCAAAGGCTTGGACTTCGGGGCATTGTGCCTCTTGCTTTTTACATGTCAGTAATATGAAGAAAAGGATACAGCAGGATTAGATCTCAAACAACCCTATTGAATAGATGTATGCAAGTATGTAGGCCCTGATTGTTGCTCTGACTAATATTTGATGGCATCCAAAACACATTCAGCATCACTACAGGGTTCACAGACTATTTAAGGGGATACTGCCTTACAGGGTTGACCTCTGCTTGTCTGCTCCCTTTCTCCTCATCTGGCAAAAAGTACATAACAATGTACTAAAAGTTACTATAGTTGTAATCATTGTAGTAGAGCTATGGGAATCAGAAGACTTGTGCATTTTGTCCTGAAAGAAGATAGGTGGTCAGTGGGCTGGGTGCCTCAATGAATTAGGTGTTCATATGCTAGTGAATTCAGTGGGACTTGGGTGCCTAATGTGTTGTTTGAGAATTCAGAGATTTTACTTCTGGAAGGGAGTGAGTTCCTAAACTGTACGACAACCACAGAGAATGTGCTGGCTCCTCTTATTCCAAGTGTCACTCTTATAGCAAACAGACCCATTATATGCAGTAGAATTTGGCTACAAAAAGTGGCATGATCCCTGAGGTCTCCTGGACCCAGGTCATAAAGGCCTTTGAAGTTAAGGTTGAGAGACTTGAATGAAAACTGTTAATTAGTGGTGACTAGAGCATTTAGTTGGAAGGAAAACTGGACAAGAATCAGAATTTCTACTTCATGGGAAACTTTGTGATTTCAAAATGGTATTCTTTCTGTTTCTAAATTGTTTAATTCTGAGTCAGGTTGAAAACAAACAAAAAATTAAGTTTCATATGATGGAAATTTTATATATATCGATTTCTCTCTCTTTATATATATAATCATTCAAAGTATTTCTTATTGATAAAAAGTTTTGTTTCAATATCAACTTTAATTTTTTTTAAATGAAAAGTTATTTCAAACTGAAAACTCAATTTCCTCTGCCAGTAATATTGAAACAGGCTGTTTTGATATGATAAAAATGCTTCCTTTTGATTTTCCCCCCCTAATTATGTGAAAATTAACACATTTCCACAAAATGTTTCCATTTTCATGAAATGGCATTTACCAACAGAAAAATATTCCACTGAAAATTTTCCACCATTTCTGCTTGGAAGTCATCTCTATTTCTGTAATGAGGATTTGCACAAGTTGGGATGCACAACTGAGTGATAAAAGGCCAGAGCTGAAAGTCAGGAGACATGATCTGTTTCATTCTGATCAACCTTGGTTGAGACCCATGAAAATTTCTATACCATGTCAAACCATGCTTGTGAGCTCAGTCATGAAAAGAGGCTCTGCCCACTTGCTTCTTCTTCACACAAACCAAAAGATGCAAAAATGATAGGTAGGTGTTTTTTGGTATATGCCCAGAGTGTGTTCAGCCCTGCTTTCTATCTTGGGCATGTAGTTATGTGACTTTTTTTTATCAGGTGGTTGGCATGAAGCAGAAACAAGTTGATGGAGTGTGGATCTATGGTAGCCTTCCTTGGTATAGGTAGGGTAGGCATGTCCTTAAAACTGCCTTGAATCTTCCTTATGACCTGGGGTCTGGGTTTTCTATTTGCAGCGGAAAAATGTGGATTTTCTCCTTTAAAGTGTCATTCTTTAAAGCTCTCTTTTAAAGGAGAAAATCACAGATTTTCTTTAAAGGAGAAAAACCCAGGAAACCATGGGTTTTGCCTTGAAGGCTGGCAGAGTTCCAGCCTGAAAGGGGCTGCTTGGGGCTGAGGGGAGTGGGACTCAGGGGGCAGGAGACACCACGTGCATGTGTGCATGCACATGCATGTGGTAGCCAGGCAGACTGGTGGAGAGCAGCTCCCTCCAGGTAAGTCTATGGGGGTGGGGGAGGAAGGGGCACAGGTGATGTGGTGGGGGGCATGGGGGAACACATGACACATGTAGGTGGGGGGGCACATGCCCCTCCAGATTTCTGCACCCATAGTGGGATGTGGGGTGCAGGGCTGCAGCCAGGCTGGACCTGCCTCTGTGGCCTAGTGAGACCCAGAACAGGAAGGAGCACCATTGCAGTTGTGCCCCCTGCTGCTCTTGGGCAGGTAGGGGGCACCTCACCATGGCAGCGCTATGCTCCCTGCCACACCAGGTCCTACCTACCATGGAGGCATCCTTTGCCCAGTGCTGGTCTGACTCAGCTACAGCCCTGCACCCTTCTGTGGGCATAGAAATCTAGGAGGGGACATGCCTCCCTTGATGTAACACCTGTGCCCTCCCCTTCCCCACACACCTATCCCTTCCTTGCTCACTGGGGGGCTGGGGACAGTGGATCAGGAGTGAGGAGCACCAGCAGGGCTGGGGAGCTGTCGGTCAGGAGTGAGAGGCATTGGCAGAGCCAGGGAGCCATGGGCCAGGAGGGAGGGGCAGCAGTGTGGGGGGGAGGGGCTGCAGGTTGGGAGTGAAGGGCACTGGCAGGACCAGGGGCTTTGGGTTGAGAGTGAGGGGCACTGGCAGGGTTGAGTGGGGGGTGTGATTTGGGGGTGAGGGGCAATGAAAAGAGCAGGGGTAGGGCAACAGCATATGAGGGCTGCTCAGTGCTACAAAGCAGTGGTGGAGGAGGTGACAGCCACATCCTGGTGAGTGAAGGAGGCAGGGGGAGCTCTGATTTTCCTTGATAAAGAAAACCAAAATCAAATGCCATAATGTATAAGTATTTAGAGTTTTTTTTATTATAGTGATTGAGGCACTGATAGGCTTCCAAATTGCTTTAAAATTGTAAATATATCATAAAACATTGTGTTCAACTGATACCTATACATATAGCAGTGTTTCATTCTAATCCTGGAAAAACATGGATTTGGGGGTCTTTAATCAGAGAATTTGGGGATCCTTTATCAGAGAATTTGGGATTTTTAAACAGAAAACCAGGATCCCTGCTATGATCATTAATGGAACAGTGTGTAGAGTAATGTACTATTCTATATGCATAAGCTTAACAGAACTGAGCCCTTAACTTCTCACAGTCTCAGTTTCCCCATCTGTGAAATGGCATAATAATAATAATGAGGAGGAGTACAATAATAATAAAACAACAACTATAATAATAATAATTGTTTACCTCAGAAACGGACAGGATGCCTCAAAGCGTTTCACATGTATGCATGTGAAATGCTTTGAGGTCTTGGTAAGGAAAGTTTCGATAGAAGTTTAAACAATTTTTCTTTTGGCCAGTGTCCCTTGGAGAATTCTCCATGGCTTTTGTTAGAACTGGTGTTTTATTTTCCCTAACATTATATATGCCTGGCAACTATGAGCTTTGATATTCTCAGAGGCTAATCAGACCCTATATCATGGTCTGCTAAATCTGATGTGCTGATGGTTATGCTAACATTCCTTCCTTGCATTGTTGCAAGACTCCAAAGCATGCAACTTTAAAATATTTCAAACTGTGAGCTACAATATATTGCAAGCATAAGCAGTGCAGTGATTACTTTTTTTAAAGGAATAATCTTTAAAAAAACCCAAAAAAAACTTGTATCAGGTCCGTAAAAATGTTGTGCTTTTTTTTTGTTTTTGTTGTTGGCAATTGGTTGACCTATGAAATACCATAAGCAGCACAAAACACTTATCCAGTGACAGCCTGAGGTAGTGCAGGCAGCTCTTAGCGGGTTTATTTTCATTATTACAGCAATTTTAGGGCTGCATGCTGCAATTTTCACTTGCAGTGAGGTATTAAATTGAAATTACCCCAGATGTAATTGTCACACAGAATAATTCTGGACATGCTGAATTTAATGCTTTTCCAAGCTGTGGTTTTTATTACCCAAGCAAGTGCCAAAAAAACACTTGTAGTCAACAACTTAAACTGAAATCTGCTTCTTTTTAGGAGCCAGGGTGTTTAGCTGAGGTTACACTGGGGCTGCTTGGAAGAAAATGGCCAGAACTTTCATGCCTCCTCATTTGTCTGACAAACTTCCCTATTCATTTGGACTTCTTTCTTCCTCTTGCTTACACTATCTAAATTGAGAAGTATTCCTGTGGAGCTAGACTAGTGTAAAACCAGTGTGAGTAAGTGAACAGTGCTGTTGTGCTCTGTCAGATGTGCACAGAGTGACTAGAACAAGCCTCACATCATTTCACCCTTGTGCATCAGCTGTACCCAAGTCAGAGAATTAACACGTAAATGGGAATTTTTCCAGAGCAATTAAATGCTAGGTGTGGTCCTACACTGCCCTGTACCTTGGTCAGTCATTTATAGATGTGCAAAATGGGTGTAAAAAAAAGTGCTCCCGGAGTATTCTATATCCACTCTGCTGGTGCAGCGCAATAATAAATCAGACTGGCAAGGTGCAAGGCAAGAAAGAATCAGGCTAGTAGGGTTCTGAGCCTGGCGACGGACGGACGGACGGACGGACGGACGGACGGACGGACGGACGGAGGGACGGACGGACGGCCGGACGGACGGACGGACGGACGGTCGGGCGGACGGACGG
>NW_005841862.1:2430213-2443456 GCF_000455745.1 Alligator sinensis | reverse complement strand
AGCAAAGCTTGGATCCAAGCTTTTCCAAAGTGTTTGGGTTTTGAATTTTGGCTCGTCTCAACTTCTTCCATGAACATTTTCTAATCAGTTTGGTGCTATACATAAGTTACTGCACTGTAATGATGACTAGAGCTTTAGAGTGTATTACGCAAGGGGTTTTGATTGATGACCCAATCCACACACCTTCCCAGCTCTTCCGCCTTCTGGGTGATGTCTTCTCCATACATACATTGTGGCCCTCTTAACTATTGCAATAACTTATATTAATTCTTTATGGTGGGTACTTTCTACAAAAAAGAAAGTACTGTACTTTCTACAGTCTTTCTTTACTCTGCCAAAATGATCGTCCCTTTCCTGAATCATAGAATCCCTTCTGGATGCCACGTTTGGAACGAGTGGTTGGACACATCTGGAAATGGTTAGGAGATGACTATATAAATAGCACAGAGCACAATCCATGTAGCTTGTAGCTTTGCAAGGCAGGCGGCATTCAGATCTGAGAGGAGTTTTAGTTTTATTTCTCACAAAATTAACTAGAAACAACTGTATACTACTGAATACATTACTGCAGGATAGTAAAGACCAGAGTGACTGGGTAGTGCAGCAAAGGGCACAACCTGGAGAGCTGCTGTTTGATAATTTAATAACTCTCTGCTCTCAGCATTCCTGACATATAACTGTGATGAATGAAATATATTACTTATGGGTAGGGGAAAACTTCCTCCTGCATGCTGATTGGCTGTGTACTTTCAGGATCTTCTGACAAAGGAGTTATGTATCATTTTGGATAACACAGGCCAGGCATCTGGCCAATCAGTAGCAGTTATAAAAGAGCATGCAAACTGTCTGGAAGATGGGGAAAATGTGATTCAGATGACAGTACATTGGACATTGTGTGTTTGTCTGTCTTCCGGTTTGCTTGTTTCGCTTTAAGGATCAAAGAGAGTCAAAAGAGAGTGGCAAAGATGTTAGAGGCATATCTGGATACTCAGCTGGTATAAATCAGCAAAGCATTATATGGAGCTATACTTACATCAACTCTGGATCAAAAATGGCTGCAATGTTTGTTAATATTTTAATCTGGGTAGAAGAAATACCGTAGTGAAGATACTATACTCAGACGGTGCATCTACACATTCACTAATGTGCCCTAGTTACTGCGCATTTAGTTTAGAACTTAATGAAGTACTAACTGAATTCGCAGTAACTACATTTCTCGTGCAGTAGCGCCAGCACATGGTTTTCTTTTCATGACAGTTACTGTGCAGCAGCGTAATAACACTATGAAGTAGCTTATTAGCATGGTTTTTGACAGATATGCCACTGCACAGTATTATTAGGCTACCACGCAGTAAACATCTCATATAGACATGCCTAGAAGTCCATAATGAAAACTGCTCAGTCCCTCCATCCTATTCTGTCCGATCCAGGTTGTGTAATTAAAGGACAGTATATTTAGAAACAACCAATTTGGAACCTGTTCTTTATTTACCTTGTTGCAAACCCATGGAATTAGTTCCCTCTGGAAGTCAGTGAAAGAAATTCTGTGGCTGGATTTAAAATTAGGCTTGCTAGCTTTGTGTGCTAGTAACCACAGTAGGAATGCAGACAGGGATAATAATAAGGTTAATTAGACTCCAGCTTCATTTCAAGGCATAAGCTTATTGCTTTTGGGAGTCTGGAAGGATATTTTTTACTTGTAGTATGTGCAGAATCATGGAATGAGTTAGTGGGTATTGTGGGTATCTTTTAGCTTCCTTTGAAGCCTCAGGTGTTGGCCACTGCTAGAAACAATCACCGGAGCAGAAAGGCAAATAGGGTGGTATTGTTGTTCTTTTAGTAATGACAGTTGTCAAGGATGGGGGCTGGTGGCAGAACAGAGCACCTGGTTTGTAAAGTGTTTCCTTTTCCAGGGTTTGGATAGAACCATAACTCTGTCTGCACATTTGTGGACTTTGGACAAGTTCAGCCCTGGAGCTGAACTTTGTAGATTTGATCCTTCTTCACTCTGTTCTCTGTCCCTGTCACCTTTTGTGTTGTTGGTCTCTGCATGTACAGTGCTGGGGGGCAATAGATAAAAGTACACTCGATTTCAGTCCTCTAAAGCAAAAGTAGACAGAGGTCTCTTCTGAGATTTCTTCCCTCTTCACCTGTTTTATTGTTTTAAAACCCCACTTCAGTATAAATCAAACATGAGAATAAACTACCAGTGATTCCTTTTTCCCAGATGGAGTAAGTATTGACAGAATCGGTTGACTTCATTTAAAAAAGAAAAGAAAAGAAAAGAAAAAACAAAAAACAAATGCCCCCCATCTCCTGTTACATCTCCAAGCCTCCTGAGCGAGGATTCCCTATGATGTTCACTAAAGCTACTAAGATGACTCACTGTATGAAAGCCTTGAGAGGAACCTTCTTACAGGATCTCACATGGGCATCATCACTTATGCTTAGGACCTGAACCTGATGACATGCCAAGCCTTGTTACACATGAACTTTAGGTAGCTCTGGAACTCTAAACCCCTGGATTGTCCACACAGTAACAACTGAAACTAGTTTTAAGCACACTTTAGGCATCTTAAAGTTACTCCACTCCAGGACAGGTGTCTTTCTGATCCATGTTACACAGCTCATGTTCCATTAATGTACGGCCATGCTTCACAGATGAGCCACCTAGGTTGCAGTCCTCCAGCATCCCAGGATGCCGTGTCCCCTCCTTCACTGTGCTGTTCTGTGTGGACAAACTTTCCACCCCCTGAACTCTACTGCCTGGGGGCAGGTTTGGCACCAAGGCCAACTCCCCCCTCTCAGGGAGTGACCTTCCCACCCTCAGGGTGCAACCCTGCGCACAAACATCCTGCAGAGCACATGTCAGCTGCCCAGGCTGTAGGACACGGACAGGTCCTGGGGTGGGGTTGAGGAGATATGGGAGGAATAAGGTAGGGAGCTGGATCAGATCCCCATGAGCTGGGGATTACTTCCCAGGGCAGGAGCAATAGCTTCCCCACAGGCTGCTCCCACCTCCCAGGTACCCTGGGAAGCACCTCCCCACAACCTAGAGCAGGGACAGAAGCCCTTGGTGACTGGTGCCACCCCCCATGACCAGTCCCGCTGACCGGGGGGGAAGGGGGCGGGGGGGCAGTGTTCCACAATAGCCGATCGCTGTGGCCGATCACTACAGCCGCTTCCGGGAGTGGCTGCAGCATTCTGCCAGTGCTTGCAGTAGGGGCACTGGTGTTCCTGCCTGCCCCCGCACCTATCACGTAAGCAGCGAGCGTTGGCTGGTCAGTGGCTTCACATGCACCCCTGTACACCCCCTACACGTCACCACTGTCCAGCCCTGTAGTGGCAACTCACAGCTATAGCTTCTACTTGGGCCCCTGCTCATCAGCCCTCTAGTAGCAAATCAGAGCTGTGCAGGTAGTGAAACACAGAGAAAGTTTTTAGGGGTAAGGTGCAACTGCTGCAAATGGAGCTAGCACCAACACAATCAACATTTAAAGAGCTCAAAATGCAATGTGTAAAGGGCCTCACACTGATGTCAGTGAGGACTGACTCTAGAAGCCATGATGCTTAGCTAGTGTGAGTTGGATCAGTACCAAGTGCCAGAGTTTCTCTGACAAATGAGTCAGTGCAAGATAGCAAAAGAGCCTTTTTTAAACCAGTCCCCTTTGAAAGAGCCAAGTTATTTCCAGACTTGATGTGATTCAAGGCAGTCTTGGGGTTCTGACTACAAGGCTTCTGCAGACTGAGTGAAACACCAGAAGACTAGGCATAATGTAGGAATGGAATGAGAGGGAAAGGACAGTTATACAAGGTGATCTTTGGGAAGAGGATTTTCTGGTCAACCAGTCACTTCTGTAAGCTGGTGAATAATTTTTTTGTGGTCCTTTGTATATTGTCATTTTTAACACAGGTGACTGTGAAGCAAAGGGATTCTGAGGTATTGATGAAACAATAGGAGGGAATATATATTTTTATTATACTATACTAACATCCAGATTTCCCTTCATTGTGAAGCTGGGATCCCATTGCACCAAATGCAATGCAGAGAGTAGTCAGAGGAAGTCCCTATTCCAAAGAGGGACCAAGTAGACAGGTGTGAAGAGTAAAAAAGGCATAGGGAAGTGAAGGGCCTTTTCCAAGATCACACAGAAGGTGAGCTCTACAAGCCAAGAATAGAATCAAGGTTCCTGGCTCCTCATCCAGTTCTCTATCTTCTAGATCATACTGCTGTATGAAGATTTGTTCTGTCCACTTTGAGACAGCATATCTACTTTAACAAGACGTCTTTGTCTCCCCCCAAGGAAACATGTTCTAATAACCCAGAGCTTCACCTGTCCTGTTTTCTCACTCACTACGACCCCTCTCCCAAGTGATCATTGAAATCTCAGTTTCCCCAGTTCTCTTTGGTTTCTCTGAAAGATTATGCACTGTATACATTAGGGCTATGCAAAATTTTGCCAGCTGTTTTATTCTGACACTATTTCGACCAATTTTGAGGTCGAAACAGCAAAATCAGAACAAAAAAAAGGCCCTCGAAATAGCCTCAAAACATTTCAAAAGTTGAAATGTTTTGACCATAGGCTGGGGATGGGAAGTCAGTTCAGCTGGGCTGACTTTCCATCCCCAGCATAAGATCTGGCAGGGGGTGGCAAGGCAGCCCCGCTGGGCTGCTTCCCGGACCCCCATGCTACATTGTGCCGGGGGTGGGAGGCAGCCCACCTGAGCTGCCTCCTGCCCCTGGTGTGATCTGGCATGGGGGACCAGGAAGCAGCCCAGCTGGTCTGATTCCCCATCCCCAGCAAAACTCGAAACAGCATTGAAACAGCCTTTCTGTTTTGACGGAATGGAATGGAACAGCTGTTTCAACTCAAAATGAAATTCGAGACTAAACACTGTTCCATCAAACCGTCAAAACTTAAGGCAAAACGGAAAGGTGCCATTTCTCACATCCCTAGTATACACGTATATGCATAGGTTGGGCTCACTCACCTCAGAAACTGAGGTTTGTACTCGTGAGTGATTCTGCAAAGAAAGAGCCTTTCTGCTGACAATTTCCAAGGGAAAGGGAGAGGCATTAGCATTTTGGTTGTACTTCAAAAAAGGCATCCGAACTATATACTTTGCAGTTCATAGATGGAGGGAGCTAAGGAAGCCTAGAGTTCAATTATTGTATTGCAGCTGAGGAATATTATTTACTTACTTTCCTCATGCAAAACTCATGGCTTTATCTCATGGCTTTATTTACAGCATAGCTCTTCTGAATGTCACTTTGAAAGACCTGTAAAATCTGGGAAACACTTCCTCAAGCTCCAGGCAAGCAGAAGGGGACCAGTTTGCATATGGAACAACTCTGTCCTGAGCCTCAGTCTGTGAAACAATGGAACCAGTGAAGCTAATGCTTCCTCTCATATGTCTGTCCCCACTTTATTACATACCTGTCTCTCTCCTCTGACCCATTTATCAAGGCTGAATTCTCACCAAAGCACACAGGTTTGGATGGGCTCTATAGCATGATAATATTTGTGTTTATGGTAAAAACTGTTTGTGCCCCGATGTCTGGTCAGGTTTGTGGAGCATTGTCTGTAAGATGAACCCCTTTGTGAGGTCCAATCACAGTAGAGATCCAGAGTAAAAATCTGAAAGCAGAAAGCACAGAATTCCCAGGTGCTTTGTCCCACAAAACGGGACACTGGAATTTTGGGTCAGACATAAAATAATACCTAAGAAAGCCATTAGTTTATTAGTGCTTGGAGAATACTGCATGTGCACCATTTGCTTTTCCACTGTGCCTTTAAGATTTGTTTCTATTAAATAAGCAAGTATTCCAAAATTCAAACATTTAGTTATATCTGTATCTTTTGATCCTACTCAGATGTACTACTTTGCACTATCGTCCAGATCTTCCACCAACCAGTATCATCATCACCTTCCACAATGAAGCCCGGTCTACCTTGTTAAGGACTATCCGAAGGTAAGATGGATACTACAAAGGTATATTTGAGTGCAATCTGGTTTTCAAGATCCTTCTCCAAGGAAAATGTGTGCCCCTTTCCTTACAAGATAGCAGTCACATAGTCTTAAAATGTTTCTAAAAGGGATTAAACCTTGTTATGTATTTGCATCTGCAGTTGTACTTAACAGGATAAAATTGCAAGGGCTATCAATCCAAGTTCTAAATAATTGTCAGCAGAGGTTAGCCTGAACTCTGCCCCCTGGCAAGCATTATTGTGTACAATTAAGTGCACTGTGGTGTGGATAGCAGTAGCTTATTTCATTGGATCTGGTCCTGGTCACTATCAGGGCAAGACACCATAGTAGATGGATCCTAGCTGCCTGTTTTTAAAATCAGTCAGGGATCAGTGCTCAGCTGTGTTCTTCCACAGTTGGGTATCTGTTGTTTTGCACATGTCTGCCTCAAGATCACCTTTTGAGCTCCTCCAGAGATACTAGTCAGCCACGTATAATGACAGCAGGGATAATAAGCTGAGAAGCTCTGGTGGTTCACACACAAGCTGCATTTTCAAGGACAATTTCTAAGCTCTTCCGGATGATCTGTAGAGAGGCCTGGGCATATGGCCATTCTTTCATTTGCTGGTTTGTTCTTGGCTATGCTTTACTGTAGGGGATATAGTAGATGCCTCATTTTCACTTCAGATTTTTAAGAGCAGCATTTAATCCCAATGTCTGACTTGAACCAACAAATCTCCATTCTCTGGCATGTAAAGGTTTTGGGTAGTATATCCACTGTATCTTCTGTACAGAGAGTTAAATCTGGGTGCCTTTCTCAGTGGTTTGCCACGTGGCAGGGGTTTGATGTCTTCACTGGTGATTCTGTAATATACATTTTAAGTGTGGAGTTCACGCCCATGGGGGTGAGACAATGATGTCCCTGAGCAGCCAGGCAATAGACAGGCCTTCAGTAGATGCATATTGATAACTCCCCTGGACACTCCAACAGGACAATACATCCCGCAGTTGTTTCTCTTCATAGATCTGCACCTCAGTCCCAGTCTGCACACCCCCCCCACCTGCTGTTAAGCAGATTTTACCACACTGTACTGAACTGTATTGGCTGTGTAGCATGGACAAATGTTCACAGAATATGGGGCAGACCCCAAACACTTATTTCCTTGTGACCGTTGAACTCAAGCTACACTTTCTATTGAAGGGAGTTAGCATAGTTCTATCAAAGTTTGTAAAGCTAGATTGATTTATGCCTGTCTCCACACCTCTGTCCATATCTGCCGAGTACATCAAAACACCATTCCTCTAAGGGGCCCTATGCCATTGTTCACACTGGTTAGAGGTAGGTATTGATAACTGCCAGAGGAGATTCAACTTTGCTTGCTAGACTTCTTCTTCATCCTTTCCTCTGTCCTACAAGTGAACCTGACAGCTTGGCAGCTGAATTGCCACTTTGCTCTGTGGTCTCATGGCCAGTCCTGTCCCATGCATTTCTTGCCTTAGACTCTATTGCCACCTGCCATAGTGGGGCCTGCTTTAACAGTCACAATGCACGCTCGACTCCCTCATCTTGAAACTTCCTCAAGGATCTGCCTCTTTCTCCAGTTCAACTCATATAATGGGCAGCAGCTCATTTCTCTCTGACCATAGCAGCACACCAAAGTTACTGTGCCTGGGAGTAGCTGCCTCGAGCACTGAGCACTGCTCTGCTTTGGGAGGAATTATTCACACTGCCAACCCACATGCTAATCAGCCCACTTAGGTACCACACAGTCTTCTTCCAGTTATGAGGAAACTTGCAGAGAGCCGCGTGGTATGCTGAGGCTGCCACTGGCAAGCCTGGTAAATTTACTGTGAAGACTTGGCCTCAGAGACCATTTCATCCTCCACAATTAGCCCTCAGCCACTGGACAGTCAACTAACACCTTAAATCAGCATGAGCTGACATCTCACCACTTTTAGGGTCCAATGACGAGCTCATAATCCCTAATAACAGAGTAGCAAAATGCCCTGGAAGTGTTACTGTTATTTCTGAGGGATAGTAGCTAAAAGTGAGGAGTATTTGGTCTAGAGTATAACCAAATACTCTTCACGTTTAGTCATTAGTAGTGTAAAGATGGGTATATCTGAAAGAGGTAGTAGGTGAATCAGAATTATGCTGGGATTCAAAGTGCATAGGTGTAGACTTTGCCTATTGTTTCTTGTTCCTTTATTGTACCATCCTCATAAAATGGTTCCTAATTTCCATAGAGACAGCAGCTGTTTCCTTCATCCTCCTTATCTTGTTCCTTCAGAGAGGGATTTCCTTTCTGTTTATTTGCCCAGGTCACTCTGCTCACTCTCCTGTCCCTCAGTTGTGATTTCATTCGCAACTTCTTCCCTTGTCACTCCACCTCCCCTCACATATGTATCTCTGTTAGGTGTGGTCACATGTGTTTTCTCTGCTGGTGTGCATCTCCAAAGTGGGTTTAAATTCCAGCTGCTTCCTCCCACAGGATAACTTCACAACATCACAAAGCACCTCAGGATGTTTTACACTGAATCACTCTACAGTGGCATGGAAAGACCATTTTTGTGTTTTCTGCTGGGTCAAAGCCAGGGTTGAAAGCACCTGACAGATCAAACAAAGTGAAGGAAGCCCAATTCCAATCTCCCCTTGCCTCCTGCTCTTTAGGATGGATTCCTGAATTTTTCCAGGTCATTGGGCAATGACCTGCCTTTTTCTTCTGCCCACGCTAAACATGCTAACTGGCCACTCTTCTAGGGTCACGAGGCCAGGGCTCTCCTCCTCACTTTGCTTGTAACATGGGAATTGACAGACTTGCTTTGGATCAGCTACCAAGCCCTTGGAGAGCCAACTGCTTTTAGGGAAGACCAGCAATAAGTCAATTCTTTCCCTACCTCATGTCAAGTCTGAACACTCACACACCTTCCTTTCCCTGCCTGCGTTTTGGATCCAGATCAGATTTCATCTGCCTCTTAGGCATTTTGCAAGCTAATTTGCTGTGCCCTCTGACTGATCTGGCTTTACTCACTCAGCAAATGCTTGGCTTAATTAGATATTACAGATCTTTATCCTGTGACATCTGCAACATCTTGGATCATTTTCCACGTCAGTCCAAATGAAATCTGACTTATTAATACTACTTTGTAGTGCTAGAGCTGCTGCAGCCCTGGATCTCAAAGCACATTCCGTGCAACAGTAAGGGTGCTGCTACGTCACTCTGTAGTTCATTGCAAAATGAAATGGTTGGTAAGTTCCATTACCCCTGCTGGCTGAAGGATGAACCAGCACCTCCCAGAGAAGTGAAGTGACCCCCACAAGGTTACTCAGCCAGCCACTGGGTTATCCTGGACTAGAGGCAAAGTCTCCTTGGTTAAAGTTAAGTGTTTCCTCCACTCTGAGTGGATACAAGCTGTATGCAAGATGGCTCCCTCCTGATTGCATGGAGCTTAGGAAAGTGTTTCCCAGACTCTTTTTTTAGTGGCATTTAGAAGAGCTATACTCCAAGTCCTCCAACAGCACTGTGAAATTAGTATGCACAATCACCTTCTGTTTACAAATGGGAAGAATGTAGGACAGAGAGAGGGTGATCTGACTTGCCCCAACATACAGAGAGAGTAGGTGGCAGAGTCAAGAAGTGAGCAAAGGCTCTAAGAACAAGCAGCAGTGCCCTGTTTGGCTGCCTAGCAATGGAATGAAATACTGCCAAAGAGCCTTCATCACACTGATTATTTGGTGTGATAAAGAAAAGAAATAAAAAATGGAAAGGAAAATCAACGAGTGCTGTAAAATACAGAAGAGTGGGGACAAGCCATAAGTCCAGGTTATACAGTCCTAACTAGACAAATCAACCCATTTGGAGTCCTTCAGATGTGTGTACTGAAGATGAGCAAACACGGGGGGGAATATCCCATTCACATTCCTCTGAATGTGAAGGTGAACTTTGATTTGGCTGTGTCTGTGTATCTTTCTATGAGCCTTAAGCACTTTACTTGCATGAATAAGCAGGAAAAGCTGGAATTTAGATTGGGCACCAGAAGCTAGGACCACAATTAGGAGTAGATTGTTAAATCCACATGTCACACCCAGTCCTGAGTGGCGATCTGAGTAACCTAGTCAGGGGATGGAAACAAGGTCATGAGACATCTGTCTCTACCTGGCACGGTGCATCATGTGAATTTCAGAAACATGAACACTAGCAATTTGCATCAAGGAATTATCCATTAAGGAAAACAAATGGATCAATTGAATGACAAACCAATTCAGATATTTTGTGATTGCTCACTGTTCACTCACAGAGGGGAAAACAGGAAAAATTTACTGCATTCATGATTATCTACATGAGCAGATATGCAAAAATCTCAGGTAGTAGGTAGGCAAGAGAGAGCCTGCATGCTTCACTGGCTAAGTTTTAAGGCAGAAGAGAAACAAAGAGGATGAGAAGGGAGAGGGAGAAGAGGAAGATAGAAGGAAAGTTGGCCTTTTCATTAAGGCGGTATTGCCCTGGGAATCACAAGACTTGGGTTCAGCTCCTCGTTCTGCCACAGATTTGTCTGGGAGACCTTGGGCAAATTTCTTAATCTCTCTGTACCTCAGTTCCCCAGGCAGAAACTGGAGATATGATAGGATTGCCCCATATGATAGGGGTCTTGTGAGGATAAATGCATTAAGGATGCTTAGATGCTCAGAAGCATTGGTGACGAGCAATATAAATAACTGCACTAGGAAAAGGAATGAGAAAGAGTATAGAAGGCCCAGGATGTCTTCTCAGCCATCATCCTTTCATTTCCCAAGTTGTTTTCTTCCCTCTCTCTCTCTCTGCTTTCCACATACTTGAATTAAAAAAGAAAACCTCTATCTCATTTCCATGCTCCTCCTGTTTTGCTCCTCCACAGAGAGAGCTGAAGGACGTGCACAATGGCATAGCAGCCCCTGGAGAAGGAAAAGCAATGCTTCAGCGAAGGAGCTGGACTCAATACCGACAGGGGCTAGATTGAGTGTTCAGTCTTCTGACAGTGATTAGGAGTCACATCTTCCTTTCATGTAACCCTTTCTAGCAGGAAAACAGGAGCCATGATGCTTGGCAAACTATATAACATGCAGCCAGGAATATATCCCCCTAGAAATGCAGCCTGTAGGGAGAAACACTACATACTTCCTAGCTTGATCTTGATTTGCTACCATTCAAGCCAGAAGGGGGCTGCCCCACGTTTCCCTGGGTGTGCTCAGCACCTTGGATTATACCTTGGACAAGAAATTCTGCATCCAACAGAAACCAGAGTGTGTTCTAGCAAGGCAGAATGATAATCCCCAGGCTGGATTATGAGTAGGAGAGCTAGGTAAGGGTCCCTATGCCTGTTGAAATGTACTGTCCAGGATCCCAGGTACTCAGCACCTCTCTGTAACATCTCAGCCAAAGGGGATGAAGCAGGTTAGGAAACTTTGGGATCAGCCAAGCCTTTGTAACAAGTGAACAGGAGAGGAATTGAGAAGCTCTGCTGGCTGGCAACCTGCCAGGTGAGCAGTGCTGCAGTGTCTGATACTCTAGGCATAGTGCCCAAGCTCCCCCAGGGAATTACTGGGTTCAGAGCTTCAGGAGGCCGATGCCAAATTGGGCAGCATGAGAAGAAGCAGGTGTGGCAGACCACCCCAGAGCCTGATGTGGGGAGAGAGAGGAGCTGCATGCTGAGAGTTTCTCTCTACATCCATCTCCTCCTGTCCTGAGCTCCCCAGAGCTGGCAGTCTCAATGGGGCTGCTTTCTCCCACTAATGGGGGAGCTGTCTATCCCCCCACTGCTTAGGAGTCCCACTCTGGTTCATTCTTCTCCATGTTGCAGGACAAATTCCAGCACTTCTTGACCTCCTCAGCTTATACTCCAACACCTGAGGGCTGCCATTCCTTAGGCAGCCTTCATTTCTCGTAACATTACTATATATTCAAGCAAGCACAATGCTTCCCAGAGTTTGAGGGAAATGTAGTAGCCACTCCTGATGAGGGGCTCAAGGCTGTTCCCTTTCTGCACCCAGCTGGCTCTGTTGGGTGGTTCAGAAGATGGATGGTATCCCCGCACACCTTGGAGAAACTATCACTAACAGTAAGACTCATAGTTCATTTGGGTACAAACTGGTGCTCATTCCATGAACAGGAAGGTATGTTTCTCATGTGCTGACAAGGCACTGGGTACCATTTTGCCCACACCTTCACATATTGCTTCCTTTGAACTTCACCTACTGAACCACATGTGTGTGGGTTCTTTCCCCACCTTGTACTAGGTGCATTGCAGAGTGGATTTGCCATGTGGTGCACAGTATGGAGAACAGTGTCAAGCCCATAAGAATGTCCTTTCACTTGCCTTGCTGCCCTCAAGCACCTGTACTAATTTAGCTGCTTTCTTTTCATTGGCAAGGTCCCAGCCACCTGTTGGAGAACCTCTTTACAACATAGGTGGATGTGCTTAAATCACAGTTTGTGTTTGTGGTATAAATACAATTGAACTATGGACCTAATCTTTAGCTGATGTCAATGCTCCATGTGCCCTGACTTCAACAGAGCTACAGTGACTTATATCAGCTGAAGCCTTGTATTTGAACCAGGTTTCTGAATTGCTATAGCTGTAGTAACATGGATGGCTTTAGCACTGCTAGGACAGGGATCAGTCCCACATAAAATGCCAGTCTGAACAGAGTTTTTAGGATGCTTTAATCATCTGTGGTGATTAAATCACCTTGCCTTTTGCATGAATCTACTCCCATGCTTTCTATAACTAGCATCTGGCTTACTCTCTACATCTCCTTCCTGCTTAGCACAGCTCATTCATTTCTATTTAAACATCCAGCTTCCATCTTTCTCTCTTTCTCTTATATTCTGAGCCGGACTTCAGTGATTTCATGGCTTCCCCACCTTAGCCATTAACCTCAGCTTTGGAAGGCTGTCAAGAATTCCTTTTAGACATAAGCCCCTCCTGTCAGAAAACATCCAGTTTTACTTTGCTGAGTGGTCCTTATGTATTTATTCTTTAAATCTGCAATTTGGGGCTCCAGAATTGAGAGCCTTAATTATTTACCTCTTGCTGACAGCCCCAAAAAACATCCTTTGGCAAAAATTGTGATGTGAACACCCTGCATCCCAGATCAAATATTTAGGTTGTTAATTAGCAGGTAAAGTAACATGTCTTTCATTTTCCAATAGCTGTCGGTAGAAATAGGTAGTATCTTGGGCAAAGAACACCTTGTACACTCCCCTCTACATGTTATCTCATGAGCATCCTAAGA
>NW_005841862.1:2407721-2430182 GCF_000455745.1 Alligator sinensis | reverse complement strand
TAGGGAAAGCATGTATACTATCCCTTAGACAGTAGGTAAGCACTTTATAGAGGCTGTGCCATAGCTCAAATGAGACTGATTAAAAGACTAAAAACAAGCCAGGTGTTGCTCTGAAACTGTATAATTAGCGCTATGTGCTGACATTTTTTTCTTTATTCCTTTAAAAAAAACATATTAAAAAAACCTGGACATTTTTTTTTATTTGCTAATCATCTCACAGTAACTAAGTATACAGTTGTACATGCGCTTTTACCTTTTGATGTTAACATAAAGAGGACTCTTGAATTTCAAAGAGCTGGTGGGTATTTGAGAGAATAAATGCAGAAGCTGCAGTGTAATCAAAGCTCATTATGGTTATTCTTGGTGTGATGTCTCTCTCCCGCTCCTACATAATTAGCCATTTTGGGTGGTTGGAGCAGTTCATTTAGGCGGGCATTTTCTCTTCTCTCGCACTCTGTCTGACTGCGACCTCTGACCCCTCTATCACTTTATTATACTGCCAGTTTTTCTTATTTCACAGACCCCAATATGTTGCCATGGAGAGAACTGAGGGTTCACAATTCCAGACCGATCAAGGTCTGGAGTCACTTTTATAAACGAAAAAGTGTTAAAAGATGACAAAAATACACACAAACAAAAGACATGCTCTCACATCTGTGAACAATTGTCAGTGTTTCTTGCATCTGCATTTTGCAAGCGTCAGTATTAATTTCGTCCTGATAATTATTTGCAGGTGGAATTTGGGGATCTGATTCAACAAATCCTTACTGTTGGGCATGAGGAGGAGAATGCCAAGAAAAATACAAGTGGCAAAATTAGTTAGAGACTATGATGAAAATGTAGGGTCAAACTTTGCTTGCTTCCACTTCCCCCATCGTAGTTATTTCATTGAACTAAAAGAAGTTACATTCATATACATCCAAAGTAACAACACAGAATCTGGCCTTTATTCAATTCAGTAGGTGTAAGTAAATCCAATGGGGCGAATCCTGGAATCCTTCTTGATAGTAATTGGTGTTCATGTGAGTTAGGACTAAATAAGGGACTTGGAATTTGTTTCAATAGATTTTGCAAGTGGGATTGAAATTAAAAAATATATATTTTTCCATTATAATATACTACCTGTATTTTATTTCAGTATCTATAAATAACAGAGGGACTTCAAAGAACAGTGATATTAAACATCATATATTTTTACATGTATGAAAGAGAAAAGAACCACCAAAAAAAAAAAGAAAGAAAAATCAAAGCTCAGTGAGGATCTGAGTAATAGAAAAGCTGCCTTTGCATTTTTAAAAGTTCCTTATACATTATCTAAGAAAATCCCTGCAACATCAAGAAGCTCAAGGGTTCAATGTTTCTGTTTCCAGTCATTCTTCAGGACTGTCACACTAGGAGAGTATGTAATCTGCTGTGTTTCCAGTGGTTTCGGTAACTTACTGTCTGATTAGTGGAGGACAAGTAGGAAATGTGTGTCAGATGTGGTGAATTTGGCCTTGCTAGAAAGCCAGTACATTTGTTCCTAGCCTCTTTGTGAAATGACTTGCACTTACCTTACACTAAACCTTTTCTGCAAAACCTTTACTGCCAGTGGCAGCAGGTCATTACTGGGCAGGTCTTTGGCAATTTAGTCAAGAGGTATGTATAACTTTAGTGACAGAAGTATCTGCTACGCAGTAAAGATATACCCACCCTAGCTATAAACTAGGTAGCTTGGGTTCCAGTAGCAGCTTAGCGACAGAAGCACAGAGCTCTCTGTACAGGATAAATTACTCAGCCTATATTCTCTTTATGGTTTAACATGATCTGTAATGGGTATGGAGGGATACTGAGGGGGAAGGGACCACTGAGCTCCATGTGCAGCAGTTTCTTTAGCTGCCTCTGCTTGCTAGAGCCTCTGCTCCCACTTCCCTGGAAATAAAAGTAAGGTGTTTTCTTCAAAATCAGCAGTTATTCCCAACAGAAAATTGACATCAATGAAAAAGCCTAACGTGTTCAGTGTGACTCCACTGGCCCAGTGCTCTCCTGTTCCAGCTCCAGCTCTAACAAGGCTCCAACCTGCATTCAGGCTGTTTTAATTTGCATTAGTGATGCAGGATCGTTAATGGAACCTAGATCAGGGGAGATTAGGCCGGATGGAGCAGAGCTGTGCCACACCTTTCTGCCATGCCAGCACAGGCACAGTAAGTGCAAGGCCTGGCATGCTCTATCCCTGGCACCCAGATGGTTCCAGTTACCAGAGTATCTGAGTACCTCCTCATCTGGGACGTGTTTATCCTGACAACACCCCTGTGGGAAAGGGCAAAGCTGTGATGAGCTTTGATGGCACCCTTTTAAGATGGGGAAACTGAGGCACAAGAAAGACCAAGTAATTCACCTGAGGTCACACAGGCCATCGGTTGTAGAACAGGGGGATGAACTCAAGTTTCCAGCTAATGCCTTAATCACAGGCCATTTTCCCTGTAGGCTGTTCTCCCATCCCTGGGGAATTCTCTGCAAGCATCTTGTAGCTAATTTGCAGCTTGAATGGCCTAGAGGGGCTAGCTCTGAGCATCCAAACCAGCTGCATTGCCTTTAGTAGATATGCTTGCAATAAGAGCAGACTTGGCCCCACTGATGCTGTCTTCCTACTGAGTGTTAGGGCTTGCATTATGCTTCTGGCACCTGAATGTAGACAGCAGGTAGGGTGGACACAGACACTAAAGCCTCCACGCTGCTCTGTCCCCCGCAACTTCCCAGCCCCCACCCCACATTTATTTATTTATATTTCTAGCTCTCTTACAATTTTCCCTTTCCCGCAGGTTTCACCAGGTTTGGTTTCCAGGCAATCAGTGCTTGTTAAGTATTCCACTGAGCATGATATTGCTCTCCTGTCTCTCTGTTCTGAAGCCCAGCTGCAGTAATTTGCTGAACTCAGCTCTTGCAGAGAGGTTTTATTTTATTTTATTTTTTTAAAGGAGGAAAAAATAACAAACCTATTAATAATAATAATTAAAAAATCCTTGACAGGTGGGAACAGTACATCTATATCACCGTGTGTGCATCCTGCGGGGAGGAGGGGAAATCCAGCCGCTTTGGCAAATACATGATGACAGTGCTGGCTCCGGGTGTTTAGAAAATCTACTCAGAACAAGCCTCAATAACATGACATTTAAAAGGACAGTGGCCATAGGAACTTTTGCTATGCTGTCTTTGGAGGAGATGTACTTGTGCCAGTGCCCTGAGGGGTGATGGCAAGGGAGGATTTTCCCCAAATATCCAAATTCCTGGTAGCGTTCTCAGCTGGCGTGAGCCAGCAGCGTTCTGTTGATACCAGCGCCACTCCCCTGGATTGATACCAGCCAAAGATCTAGCTGGATAAGACAGAGATGAATTCTGCTGTCTCTTCCTCTGGTGTGAATCCAAAATAGCTCTATTGAAATGGGAGGAGTCACTCTGGTTTTGCATGTTGTTTTCAGAGCATGTAAGCCAAATGTACACCCGTGCCACGGAGAGCAGAATGTTGCTCATTGTGTACAGCTTCAAAGCCAGCTCTTATGAGAAGCTTAGCACTCCAGCTGCCATTAATTTCAGTGCAAGGGCACTCAGGTCACCACAGAATCAGTCCCTCCATTCTGAGGCAAGTTGGAGGAAAGCTTGGCTCCACCGATAGCATTGTGCCACCCAGGAATGAGTACACTTATGCTGAGACCACTTGAATGATGTGGGTTGAATGTTTACCTTGAATGTTATTAAAGTAGAAGAGGCTTCAACAAAGGACTAGAAAGGAGAGGGAGAGATAAAGGTCTAGTGAAAAAATAGGATGGAAACAGAGGAGAATGGAACACGGAGACAAGACATAACAGGAGGAGTATAAGAAAGGAAGGAGGCACGGGGAAGATAGAAATTTTTAATGACAATCAAATACAGTGGACCTCATTCTTCTCTTAGGGAGGCTGGCATCATTCTGCTGGCTTCAGTGGAATTGATCCTGGCTTACACCTGGGTAACTGAGTTCAGTGTTTGATCTGGTATAGGCTAAGGACAGACATTACACGTAAACCAGTTTAAGTGATCAGAAACTGGTTTAAACCTGTAACAGAACAGATGTTCAGTGCACATAAATCAGTTTGAAAATGGGTGAAACTGGTTTGCAATAAATGTGGTTGAATATAGGATCAGACTTAACTGATTTGGCTCAAACCGATTTATGCAATGTCTGTCCTAGACCCCTTGCGGGTTTAAGTTAAACCAGACACCCCCAGCATCCTGGCATACTCTCTGGGCTGGGTGGGGGTCTCTGCTCCACAGCAAGGCTAGCCCCTTCCTTCTGCTCTTGCAGCTTGGCAGAAACTTATAGGCATAGCAGGGTCTGCTGGCTTCCCTGTGCCCCACCTCCTCACCACTTACTGCTTAAGCAGATCTCCCTTCCTCTCTCCCACAGCACAGACCATAGCCAGTAGGGCTGTGCGAAACAGCACCATTTCGTTTCAACTTCCATTTCACCATTTTGAAGGGACAGTGTTTTGCTTCACTGTTTCGAAGCACTGTTGTTTTGTTTCACCGAAACGTTTGCTGTTTCAATGCTGTTTCGACGCGTTTTGACGTTTTGCCCATAGGGTATAATGGGGAATCACAAAAATGCCTATAACCTTGTCATTCCTTGCTTGGTTTAGATGAAAATTGCAGAGATGGTAGCCCGTTCTGAAGCATGCCAAATTTCAAGGACATAGGTATAGGGGTTTCTGGGAAACTGCACCTCAAACTGTTCAAAGCAAAACTCATATCACTTGCCAGCAACGGCAGCCTGTTGTCATCCTGCATGCAGATCTGGGGGCTGCACCTCCCAGGAGGAGTTCAGCATAGCCCTGCAGCCCTCCCAGGAAGCATGAGCCTCCAGATCTGCGTGCGGGATGACAGCAGGCTGCCACTGCTGGCTGAGGCCAGTGCCAGCACCTGAGTGTCCCTGGTGCAGCTTGCGCCGAGCGCTGGGCAGACTCGGGTGCTGGCACTGGCCTGAGCTGGCAGTGGCAGTGTGCTGTCATCCACCATGCAGATCTGGGGGCTTGTGCCCCCTGAGAGGAGTCTGGCAAAGCCCAGCAGCCCTCCTGGGGGACGCAGGTTCCCGGATCTGCACACGGGGTTTCAGCAGGCTGCTGCTGCCGGCTGGGGATAGCCCAGAGCTGATGCCATCCCCAGCTGGCAGCAGCAGCCTGCTGTCATCCCGCATCAGCCAGGGGCAGTGATCAGCGAGCTGGGGGAAAGATCAGGGAGCTGGGGAATCCAAACAGGAACTGGGGGGAATGTTCAAGGACCTGAACATGCCCCCAGCTCGATTCCCCAGCCCCCTGTTCGATTATCCCAGCTCTCTGAATATTTCCCCAGCTCTTGCTGCATACCCTCTGGGAAGAGCTGGGGAAATGATCAGAGAGCTGGAGGAAGCGATCAGAGAGCTGGGGAACTGAAACAGGAGCTAGATGTCAATATCAGAGCAGTCCTTCTCCACTATTCCTCCTCCCTCTCCTTAGTTTCTGTTAGCTGCAAGCAAGCCCGGCTTTGAAACTCAAAACGTTTTGAGTGTCCTCGTTTCTTTTCAAAGCTGTTTCAAAGCCTTTTGTTTCATTTCGATTTCACTGTTTTGAGCTCAAAATGTGTCAAAACAGCTTCAAAATGAAGCACTTGTCGTAATTTTGCACATCCCTAGAATAGGGATGGGATAGGGAATAGATAGGAATAGGAATAGGGAATAGATAGCTAATAATAGCTATCTATTAGCTAGCATGTGGTATGCTAGCTAATAGATAATGCTGTGTAAGGCAGATAGGGCATCGTCTGCTTAGGGCTTTTAGAAGGTAATCAACAGGTCAGCTGGTAATATCATTGCATTCCTTCCTTTGCATAAAGCTGCTTAAGAAGAGCTTGAACTAATGAGCGATGTTTTGTTTTCTGATGGGGTGTTAAATTCTGATAACCAAGTTGATAAATTCTCTGTTATCAAGGGGGGAGGGACCCCTCCCTAATCACAGTGTCTTACCAGGACCTGGCCATGCAGCTCTCTGCAGATGGGGAAGGAGGGCTGCTCTAGCACCCCCTGGCTTCTAACCTGAGACATTGCAGGCATGTGCCTGCATTTCTGGGATGTCTATTTGGTTACAAAACTGATTTAGCTTAGCTAGGTTAGACTAACTTGCAAAGATTGAATCAATTCAGACTCAGGCATTTTGAATGTCTGTTCCTAGCCATCGGGATCAGGAAGTGCTGGTTGGGAATTTTTCAGCAAGAGTTTTTCATTAAAAAATGACAAAACACTTGCAGGGCACTATCCAAAATGGTTCTAGTTTCTTACCAGCTCAGCAGGCTGGTTGCTGGGTACACTAGATCCCAGGTTAGTAACTGTGGTTCGACTCTGTCATGCAGATGGCCCAAGAGTCAAAGACCCCAGGGCTTCCAGCCCTCTCACTGTGAAGTCGAGTTTCTAGGCTTGAGCTGGGTTTCTTAGGGCTTTCAGGCCTCCTGCTGTCAAGCTGGTGCTCCTGAAATGTCTCAGGATTCCCATGCTCCCTGCAATGCAGTGTGGAGCCCTGGCATCCTTGCTCTAAAGTTCTGAGACACCCAGCTCATTTGTAGACAAGGTTCTTTGGGTAAATCTGATATCTTTTATTTGACCAACTCAAATAGTAAATAAATAAACAAACAGGTGTAATAAAAGATACCAGATTTACCCAAAGAGCCTTGTCTGCCTGTGTCCTTAGACTAACACAGCTATAACCTATACCCCAGCTCATCTGTGGCTTTTAGCTTATAGCAGGGCTATCCAACTGGCAGCCAGTGGGCTGCATGCAGCCTGCAAGGGGTCAAGTTGCAGCCCCCAGGCTCTTACCCAGCCACCACTCCCCACATCACTGTGTGCCAGTTACTGTAATCACCTATCCCAGCATGTTGTCAATGACCTGCCCCCTGTACAACAGACCCACTGTGTGTCCCAGCAAAGGCCGACCTCAAGACCTTTCAGCACCAGAATCACAAACAGCTTTCAAAGGGGAGTGACTCTTGTATTGTCTCATAGTAAAAGGCTTCTATCCTTTACATGAGTAAATCACTAGAGGAAGGCATGATATCTTACGATTAGCCAGTGCATTATAGTAATGCCCTCATACCCCACAAAGGTACATATTTACACTAGCAATCATCCCACCAGTGCTTACATCAGGTCTGACAACACTCTGTAGGCATGTTTTGCCACTTAGTAATTCTCTTGACTTCACTGATTTATGGCAGGGTAAGCAAGCAGAGAGTCAGGACCAGCATTTCTAGTAGCAAAAAAAAAAAAAAGTTGGTGCTATAATTAAGGGTAGATTGTAGCTTTCAGCTACCTTTCACTATAACTTTCCTCCTGGAGGGGACTTTAAACCATCACCTCCAGTTTCTCTCTTTTATTAAACAGGCAGCATACAAACCTGTTGTTATCCTCTCTGCAGCCTTGGAAACACAATCAGCCCACAAAGAAAATCAAGCGTTGTCCTCCCCTGCCTGTGAGGTTTGTAAAGATGGGTTTTCAGCTGGGTAATTTTGCTCTGTGTTGGTCCTGCTGTCAGTAACTTATCATTAGTTCAAGAGGAGGGGAGAGGGATGTGAAATTTAGCTTGCCACATTCGTATTTCTACACATTGGTTTTCCTCCTCCTCACACATTGGACCTGTACCTGTTTGCCTTGTGATTTACAGCAAATCTTTCCCAGGTTTTTCAGGATCTGGTCTGAGTAGGGAATTGGGGTCTTGCTCTTTGAATGTAATTCACAAAGTAGTTCTGTTGACAGGGAGCTGATGCCTGGAGACAGTTCCTCTTTGTGGCTTTGCTGCATGTTGTGTTGTCCACCTCTGTAACGGAAACCATATCTGATCTTTTGGCAGCCCCTCTCAAAGACTGGCCCCCTCTCCCTCATGTCCTGGCTTGTTTAGATGCCTGGATACTCATGGATTTTCTCTCTTCTTTCCTTAGTGTTTTAAACCGTACCCCTGTGCACCTGGTCCATGAAATCATATTAGTGGATGACTTCAGTGATGATCGTAAGTGATTCTCTTTTAAATTGAAAACAAGGGCTAAGACCATACCTACCAAGGGGGAGTTGTGCTGGGTTGGGACTTACCAGAGGGGGGAACCAAGGTAAATGACAGGATCATTAAAGTCCAAAAGTGATGAGGATTAAACCATGTTATTCAGTGTTGCTATGGGTCAGGACTAGGGAATCCTAGGCATGGGATCCAGGGCCTGGGACCAGAGGCAGATACTTAAAACTTGAAGAATTGTGTAAATCTGATCTTTCCATTTATTTTGTTCATTTCATTTTTACATGTTTACTCAGAATAGATAGTACAGGTAGGCTGATGAGTTTGAAATTCAGTTTGATATTCAGCCAGTTTTGCTTTACTGTCCATGCGCTGAAGGGCTAGTTGGCTTGCTAAACAGATTCCTTAGAGAGGCTTTGGAATCCCTATCATGAAGGTTACACAAACACTTGTCTGGAATGGTTTGGTCAGGGATTATCCTGCCTTGAGCCAAAGGGTAGGGATAAATGATCTCTTGAAACAATTGATCTTTTAAACAAATTAAGATTCCCACACAGAGTGTATAACAGAGCTAGGAGGAAATGATTTTCATGTCCCATGAGACGTGTCAAGGTTTTGAACATTTTTCCTGTCCTGCAATGAATTGCAATGAATTTTTGTAAACAGAAAATCCAAAAAAACTTTGGATCAAGTGATTGTTGCTTGTTGTTTTGACCATTTGAAATATTTTCTTTAGATTTTGACCTTTAAAATGTTTTTGTTATAAATTAACTGCATTTTGAAACAAAAAGCCATTCTAGCCAGAAAGAAAAATAGTTTTAGGAGTGTTGAAATAGGATGATTGGACACTTTTGAAACTTTTTTCCCATTTCTCTTTCATAAGTAGGAAATCCATTGAAACTGCCTCTTTCCTATGAAAAAAAGAAGTGTTATCAGACTTGGCCAACTACATCTAATTTCTCACCCCTCCATCACAGCCTTGTGCAGGTACAAGAGACACTAAAGGGGAAATGATCTAAAGCACAAAGTGAAGACAACTGAAGTGTTTTCATTTTATAAGCACAAAAAGTGTACAGACTGCTTAAGTGGATCAAAATCAATGTGGCTTTATGAGAATCCATCACTTTTCATAATTAAAGGTGGCATTAGAAAGAGAACAAATGTTTTTCGTGGGTTTTTTGGTGTTTTTTTTTTTAACTTGGCAGTTCAACCAACCCTCCGTATGATGTTATTCTTCAGGAGGGTTGCGGACACTGCTTGGAAGGCTCAAATTCCACATGAAAGAGCCTGTTCTAATAGAAATGTAAAAACAAATAAATCCCAAGTTGCTTCTGCCAACAGGAAGCCTGAGGCTGGTCTGGGGTTGGTTTTAACTCCAGTGTAATTCTGTTGTTCTAGGCCTTGCTCTCAGTTGTAAATGATTGATTGTAATCCAGAACAACTCGAGTTTAATGCAGCTATTCTAGATTTGCATGACTATAACTGCAAGGAAAGTTGGACTTTAAAGGAGTAACTCTAATTTTCATTGGCATAGGCGAGAGCAAAAACTGATCTTTCTCATTTTCTGACCATTTTGGACATAGCAAGCCAAATTCAAGTGTCTCAAATGGTGCTCTAAGTTACAGCTGAGCCCTTGTTCTTCACCCTGTTACATCGGTTTCACACAGGGCAACTCCACTGAAGTCAATAAGCCAGATCCTGGTATAAATAGTTGTAGTTCCACTAACACTGGTGGAGCTATGCTGATTTATGCCAGTTGAGGATTAGAGCCAGTGGGGCAACACTGGTATGACTGAGTGGTAAGTGAGGCCTGTAGATTGTAAGTGAATAAGAACACAGGTTTCCCTGATAAAACAGCATAATGTGGCCCACTCAAGCATTCAGTGCAGTGTACCTTATACCCTAAGGAGCTGCAAGATGTAAGTTTTAAATAGGAAAAGCAACTAAAAAGAGGGTACAAGAAAAATGTATGCTTATATCCTAAAATAACTTCCCAACCCCCATCTCTTGGAAGTTATAAATAGTGCCAATAACAACGCACATTGGGGAAAGAGGGGCTAATTCCAGTCTCATACTGGTATAAGAGCTTGATCCAAAACCTCTGAATTTCAGAGGAAATTATCGTAGTGACTTCTGTGAGCCCCATATCAGAAGCAACAACACTGAAGTGAATGGAGTTATGTTGGTGTGAAACTCCTGTGACTGAGTTAAGAACCAGGCCTAGAAATGTTCACTGTCCTGGACTATATTAGAATAGACATGCTTCTTAGAAGGGCAGAGGAAACAATAAAAAAGATACTTTGCTATAAATAGAAAGTGCTTACCTTCCTAAATGAGGGGCAGTTGTGGGTTCAGTGTTCAGCAACATCCAAGTTCCATGATCCACAAGCTGAGGAACTGAAGCAAGAGTAGCTTTTAGCTCCTATTAGGCTCTGCGGTGACAGTAGTCGTTTTGGCCCCTTCATGACATAGAACAGCCTAAGGGCTGCTCTTAATTACCCAGATGCTACAGGACCCCTTCTCCCATCTACCATTGAATCAAGCATTTGCCAGAGTGCAGTGAAATTCCATTCATCCTTTGCTTTCTCCCTGGACAGACCTTCTATGCCATTTAAGGATGCTCCTGCCCTACAAGCAGGAATCCCTAAGGAGCAGGTTACACTGGCTGTAAAACTGTTGTGCAGCACCAGAATTATTCCATATTTACACTAATGAAAATGAGGTCAGAATCAGACCTGTGCTTTGATTCTCATGTCATACTGATTTTACATTGCAGCTCCATAGTTTCAGCTACTTTAAATCCATGTAACTTCATCATCATAAAGGGAGCTACATTTATACTGACTGGGTAGGTGGCCCATTTATACTGACTGGGTAGGTGGCCCATTTACTGCACTGGAGGACACTAGGTTGAGACCAGAGTCAAGCACAAGGTCTATTGGAGGTGCCAGCTGTCTATAAGGCAGTCAGTCCACATCCCAGCCCTAGCTGTGCTCTTCATTTCCTTGCAAGAACCTATATCTCTTGTGAAATACCTGAATGCTGCTAAGTTATGTGCCTCTCTGTTTGTGTTTCCAAAGCTGATGACTGCCATTTACTGTGCAAGTTACCCAAGGTGAAATGTTTACGCAACGGGCAGCGAGAAGGTAAGATCTTGTTGGCTCAGGCACAGGCAGGTGGCAAAGGAGAGAAAAGAAATTCATGAGGTGGGAATAGGAGCGGGAGGTAAGGAGGCAAGGCCAACTGCAGAGCTGTAGCAGCGCCTGGCAGGGGTGACTGTGCTAGCATGGTGATGGAAGATGTGAAAACAAGGCAAGGTCTGCTGGACTTCTTCAAAAATCAGTGCTTCGTGGCTCCAAAGGGAGAGAGCAGTAATAAAAAGAGACGTTCCAAAGGGCTAGGAATTGAAATGAATTTCTCCCCCTTTAAAAAGATTGGACTATTAAGATATCCAATGAGGCTCAGCTGCAGCTTATTAGCCAGAAAATTAGAACAGGCAAAACAAAGCCCCGGGTCTTCTTTTTAAAGCTGTTTGTTCTAATGAAACAGACGAGATCAGCTCCCGCTGCTTCCATGGGAATTAAAAAAAAATGTAATTAATTATATTTTAAAGATTAAGAAGATCCGTATGGAGGATGAATGTCTGCCTCAGCAGGGCTGTTGCTGGTGACCTCTTGCAACACTTTGCCATGCAGCCCCCAATCTCAATGAATATTTTCAAGTGCTGTTTTCCAGTATTAAAAATAAAAAACAAAGAAAGTTTTAGCAGGTTTAGCACAGTCGTGATCCACTGGAGGGAGGGAAGGAGTGAATATGTGTGTGTGTGTGTGTGTGTGCATGTGCGTGCGCACGCGCGCGTGTGTGCGCGTGTGTAGGGATAGGGAGAGGAATAGAGAGGGTTTGTCCCTACATTCTCCCTCCAGGCTGGATTGATGCTATGTCAGTGTAGAATAACCCTGTTAAAACACTAGAGTTTACCTGGATTGTCCCTGGTATAGATGAGATCAGTCTGGCCCTGTCTCCCTCTTTTTCTCCAACAGCCCAGGATTTGTGTGTGTCTTTCTTCCTGCCAGGCTCTCTCTGAAACCAGTGTAGTCTCACTGCAGATGCTGCTGAGAAGGGCAGTCAGATTTTGGTCCCAGTACAGAGGGGTACATATCCCTTTATATACTGTGTGGTTGTTCTCCCACAAGACTCTTAGTATGCCAGTCTTTGATTGGGCATGGGGTGGAGAAGAGAGAGATAAATACAGCAGCAGCTAGTGGCCCAGGGACCAGAGAAAGGGATGCCTACACAAAAAAAAATCTACACAAGAGTTATGTCAGCTCCCATTGACATCTATGAAAATTTCACTTGTGCGTCCAGTGGAATGTGTAACCCAAAGCCACATCCTTAATAAGGAGATCTCCTTTCTGTGGGAGAGTGGGTGCAGGAGTGAGTGGGTGAGTGTGGCAGTGACAGGGTGATAAAAGACTGGTTCCTTCTTCCTTTCCCTCTCCCCTCAAGAGAATTTGTTGCTGCTGTTACACAGGCCCAGTCCAGGCTGACTTACATTTACATTAGATGACATTATCTGCAGGGGTTATTGAAAGTACTTTAAGTCTTGTTTTCCTCTAGGAAAGTGACAGCAGAAATAATTACATGAATTAAGAATTGGTGTAAATGCCATAAATCATTTATCTAGCAGGGTCCTTTATTTGCTGTAATGACCTTGGGAGGTGAGGAAACTGGCTTACATAGCCAGGAGGGTAACTGACCCGAAGCAAGTTATGTGTACCTGGGAAGGAGGAGGGGTGTGAAGGTTAAGAGTCAAGGGATCTGTGGGTCTGTGTCTCCTTTGCCTTGCATGTTGACATACATGGTCCACCTAGGTGGCTCCTGAGCTTGTATGTGTTTGAACAGGTTTGATCCGGTCCCGAATCCGAGGGGCAGATATGGCACAGGCGGGAGTCCTGACCTTCCTGGACAGTCACTGTGAGGTGAATAAGGACTGGCTGCTGCCTCTCTTACAGAGGATCAAGGAGGTAAGTGTTTTGAGGAGACCCAGAACTTTCATAGCCCACGTATTAACAAAATCCACCTGTGTCTCCAGCTCCTTGTCTAACCAGTGGCATGTGTGTCTGAATATGCAGATGATAAATCTCTTGGGAGGAAAAGGCTGACCTGTACATTGGTGTGAGGTAGTCTTCTAGTCTTGCAAGATGCTCTCTTGAGCATTTAGCTATAACTTTCTGTCCTACTCAGTCCTAGGCAGCTCAGTTTATGTCACATGCAACTTCACTGAAGGGGAAAAAACAAATTGCCCCCAGGTTGAATTACCCCACGTATGCAATACTGGATCGGCCCTCACAGAGGATGAAAGTTTTGTAGAGAGCAGAAAGAAGGGGCTGGGCAATAGGTATGCAGCTCAAACTAGCAGCACCCCTGGGTCTCCATTGCAGTAACAAGGAGGCAAATGATGAGTGGTGCCAGGGGAAAGGTGGGCATTTCTCCAGAAGACTTTTTAATTAGGCTCCTGCAGAATGCTCGATGCTGATGATTTAGGGGAGTGATGGCTCTTTGAATAGGGGCTGAATTTAATTTCATGCAAATTAAGCTTTAATAAATTGATTTAATAGGATTTAAATTCTGCTGATTTCACAGCAGACAATGATGTTCTTCTTCCCCCAGAGACATCTCTCTCTTCAGGCACACCTACCCCCGGCACCTTGTCATTCCAATCAAAGGTGGCATGATCTTACAGGTTCAGCATAGTGACCGGAAATTCAGCTCTGATTCACATGACCTTGGGCAAATATTGCCCTTATTTTACCTGTAGAACAGAGGGCTCATCTACATGAGAAGTTTACTACAGAGTCGATTAATTAGCTCCACAGTAAACGTCTTGCATCTACACGTGTGGCCCTCTTAAGCCTCAGGAAACTAATTAACTCTGCAGCAGGGTAGCATTTTAAAATACAAGTACTATCCTACTGCAGAGTTATTTACTGTGCAGCACCATGCATGTAGGCATGACCTAGGCATAAATTGCTCCTGGTCAGCCCAGCCAGCAGGGGGTCACATTCCTGCCTGCTGCCTAGCCACATGGCTCGGCAGCTGTGGGAGCCTTGTGGCTCAGCCAGCTCCTCCACCACCTGACACAGCCACCTGCTACCTGGGCCTGACACCCCACCCCCTGCCAGCCTGGGGCTGCCTCCTGGATCCTGGGCCACACTGCTGCCACCAGCTGGAGCCCAGGCCTGACTCTCTCGTCCCCTGTGGCTGGAGTCTGGAGCTCCTCTTGGCTGCTGCAGGGGAGCAGAGCAGGGCAAGAGCAGCCCTGGCCTAAACTGCTACTCCCAAGCTCAATTTGCTGCTGTCCAAAGCACATGCTTGGGTGTAGTTTACTGTGGTGCAAATTGCTCTGCTTTTTATTCAGTCGCATTAATTGCACATGAAAATATGCCAAAGGATGATAATACTTACGTGCTGCACAAGGACACATTGGGCATGTCTGCACTGGGCACTGCTAGGAAGCTTAGTGGGCGGGGCAAGCTGAACAACAGTCCCAGGCACTGCCTATGGCAGGGTCAGGCAATTATTTCAGGTGGGGGAATAGGAGGATGAGGTGGGCAGTATTTTGCCTACCCCTGGCCGAAGGGGTGGAGGTGAGCCAGAATGGAGCTAGAGGGCACCTAATCCTCCTATTCCCCCACCTGCCACCGCAGAACCTTCCCTGCAGTGGCCTCCGGCAGCAGGGAGGACAGAGAAGTGGCAGCAGTGGCATGCTGTACAGGGTAAGGTAGCTGGAGATCTGTTGTTGCTGAGGGAGTTGGCCCTGCTTTAAAATGTTGCTGTGAAAACACGTCATACCCTTGTACTTCAGCTTGATGTGCACCCTGTGGGCTGCAGAAAATGTCAGGCAGCTGCTTGTGGGGCATGCCCAAAGCTGTTCTCAGGCTCTAGCTTGCTCCTGGGAGTGGGGGCTACGCAATATTTTCTTCACATGACGTGTTCAGACCTGGAGTAAGTGGGCTTGTTTTCCTGTGCTCCCAAACACTATCTGCCATGCCGTGCTTGTCCCTATTAATTAGCTGTAATGTCAACCGTGCTTGGAAGAGAAGAGTATTTGTGCACTGTGCAGTGCAGCACCATGTACAGGTACCTGTGTTAGCTCCAAATGAGCTGGTCCCTATCCTGTTTCAATTACAGTATTTAAGTATTGGCTGTAATTATTAGCAATGACTGTAGCCTGTTGGAGACTACTGTTCATTATGAAATCATTATACAGTTGCATTATTATCATTATACAATTATTTATGTATTTTATTAGCAGTGATATTCCATTAATTATACTTACTTAGCTAATGAATAACTAATTAATTATCTGAGGCATACAAAGACAAAATGACTTGTTCAAGATCCCAATACTCTGTGAAGATGTGCTTGCTTTGCTTCTGCTTTGCTTCACAAGCATAGGCCATGATTTTCCATGTTGGCAACTTTCTCTATCTGTCCAGAGTCCTGTGACCCTTATGGGAATCCCTCACCAGTCCCTGCCAGGGGGTACAAGCGCAGACTAGGTTCCTCAGCTGTGAGTTCTTGGAGGCAAACTCTCTTCTCAGCTTGTTCAGGGATCACCTAGCATATTGGAACCCTGAGTCTGTGCTGCTGCAATACAGCTAATAAACAGCAGTTTAATTAAAATATTTGCATATGATTATAGTTGTTATGAAATGATGATAAGACTTGTTAATTTCTACCAGAGACTCGGATCTGGCTTGCCCAAGAACAGGATTTGCCACTGACGTATATTCTACTGATTGTTTTTCAACCAGGGCGTAGCCTTTTAACATGCTCGCTCCTCTTGAAATCTCTCCATTCCAGCCTTCCCCTCCCTGAAGTCTACTTCTGAATCTCAGAAGCAACAGTTTTTTTCCCCATGCAAAGCATCTGACGTGTTTTGGCAGACTGAAAGCAAGGGGCATGGCAGATAGAATTGGCTTTTGCTTGCAGCGTTGTGGACAGTAGCTCATGCTCAGCATTGATGTGATAGATGAATGTGGATGCCATATGCAGCGGTGCCGTAGGAGTTTCATTACGCAGCAGCAGCAGCGTGGTCTGAATGTAGCATTAAAGCAAAATGTCACCTCTGCTGACTTCGTTTTACTTGGAGCACCATTTTTTTCAAGCATATGTGTGGTTTGAAGTAGGAGCTGGTTCTATGGTAGGCTCTCTCTATTGGCCTCAGTGCAAAGAACTTTGTACAAGACCCTTTATGCCACTCTCCAAAATATGTCAGGGAGCAAATTGGAAAGTCCTAGAGGACCTTTGGGCCATATGAACTCACTGGGAAATAGGACTCTGAAGGGTTAGAGAAATCCACTTATAGGGGGTTTACATCCTGGATTCGGATGCCCAGAAGAGTATGGGGGCAGAGTGGTTAAAGCAATTTGCCCTGGCTTCAGAGGCATGCGTTTGAGCCTCCCTCTGGAATTGTACCAAAGGCTGCTCCCAGATGACCAAGTTGTATGTGGGTACCTGGTCAGTTGGGCTGGAGAGACAAAGGTGGCTGGTCCTCATCCTGATCACAGCAGTACTTTATTTACCATTTGGAGTAGAAACTGGTGTGTCCTAACTGTGTTAGCCCTATGGGCTGCCAGGCAAAAGTGAGTCTTTGACCTTGACCTCAGGGCACAAAGACAATGTAAGAGGCTTCTACTAGTCTCTAGTGGGTATTTGAACTATTGTACAGGGATAGGAGGCAGCATCACTGATGAATTTGGAATAAAACTGGGAGTTGCAGGTCAAGGCCGAGGGGTGTTGTAGAAGTGTGTGTAGAGTGCCCAGGAACAGAACAGCAATGGTGGGGGGGCTGTGGATCAAGATTAACAGGGTCTTGACAAGGTTGTACAGGCAAAGTCCAAGACTGGAATAGCAAGAGGTGCTACTGGGCTGTGTTGAGATGATGCATTAGAACAGGGGTTGTCCTGGGAAGCCACTGGATCCAGCCTGCAGATCAGGAGGGCTTTGCTTGTTCCTGCACTCATGCCCATACTGGGGCTAGGCAGCGAGCAGCTGTGTTAGGCCAGGCAGCTTTCAGCTGTGTCTTCACTGGTGCCACTTCTTTCCATCCCTTTTTCCCCCCAGCTGCAATATGAGTGCAACTTCCAGCTGCTGAGGAGTTGCACTGGGGCTGGCATCTCCCAACAGAGCTCATGTGTAGCTGGGAGACAGGGGTGGGGGTGGGGAGCAGGGAGAAGCAGCAGCAGCATGAACACAGTTTACAGTTGCCCAGCCCCAGCACAGTTTCCCACCAGGTAGAAACTGCTGGGGCCAGGGAGCAAGGACGAGCTGAGAGAAGCAGCATCAGCACAGGCACAGCTTCCAGCTCCCTGGCCCCAGCACTGATGCAGGGAAAGACTCCTCTTCCCCCCCAAAGTGCCGCCAAAACTGTCCAGTCCACATCAGACTGGACCTAGGTTGTTCCAGCCCGTGACTTGCTAAAGGTTTCTGGCTGCTGCAGAAGAAAGGTGTCTGGGATGTCTAGAAATGGAATGGTAGGTGATGTTTAGATCAGCCTGGGGAGGACTGGCCACGTGTGAAGCAGCTATGGTGTTGCAGACCATAATTGAAGAGTATTTGTGAAAACTGATTTAATTTCTGTTCTATTTCTTTTTTTGTTGACCCCAAACTTCACATCCAAAGGGTACAAGGTCATTAACTTGCATCCATTAGTTTCCCTGCTACCTGGCACACAGTTTCCATCCTTACACCAGGGTTAAAATGCTGATCAGGGAACCATATGTATATGAAATGTTACTGCTGCCACCTTCAGGTTGGTGTTGAAAAGAGGACTGGCTAATCCTCTGCCATGTTCTTTTACAGCAGAGATGAGTGTTCTATAAAGGGCTTTTCTTCCTTTGTAACTGGCAGGAATGGTCTGTTTTGTTTTAATAAAATTTAAGTTTTCAAGCGAATTAGGAATGACTAGCTTTAAACAAATCTGACTCTGTAGCTAGCACCAATTCAACTTGCATGTCACTTCTCATTTTTCATTGGGAAAAACAGCTGTTCAAGCAAGTTTCTGGGTGTTTGACAAATGCCAAAGGACATGTGTGTGTGTTTACTTCTGACAAATGGGTATAGCGGATACAACTGCAAACAGAGCATGACGATTTCCTGTAGGCAGGTTACATCTAAGTGTTAGATGCATGTGGACTTAGTCTGTTTTACATTTGGGCAACATGTGTATAGCTTATTATTTTGCTAATATCTGAGAGACTGCACGTGTGTCTGCCTGATGAGCTGTGAATCTCTGTCTGGGTGTGTCTGAGGAATAATGTTTATGAGTATAAACTGGAGGGATTACATACAAGGCAATGTTTGAGTTGGTGTGCGAGCCTATGTCTGAGGGAGTTCTGGGAGCACCAGAGAATGAGCGCATTTGTGTTTGTGGGTATATATGTGTGCGGGTGCACAGTCTCTTGATTTTACTTATTTATAGAACTAATGTATCTAAATCCATTACCACTATATTTCAACAGAATATTTTTTCTTAACATGTAATTATCAAACCCAGGCATGTTTTTCAGGAAAAATTATCAGTTTTATTTAGCTCAGCTGAACGTTGGCTTTTGCTAATGCCATGCTAGTGAACCAGCAGATAACAACGTTCCATTTACCTCCAAAGCCCCTGACATGCACAGCCTTTCCCTGTCTGAGAAAAGATGTCTCAGGAAAAATGTGCTATAACCTTTTGGGACTCCACCCTGAAGGAAGAAGCGTGTCCCCTGTCTTTTTGCTAACCGTTACAACTATAGGCAGGTTGACATTGGTGATGGAATAGCTGGAATAACTCTCCTTTTTCATTGAAATGTATTGTTTGATTGAAGTGCATTTTAAAAGAACAATGCCTTGTCGATCTAGGGACATCAGAGGCCAGGACTGAGAATTGGACAGAGTTTTTCATCTGATAGTGCAGTGCATTACCCTCAAGGGGATGACTTATCTGGCTTTCTGTTCTCTGTTGGTTGGATTCTTGTGCAGAGGATTAAAAAAACAATTTCCAAAGCTCATCATGCTGGGAAGATTGGAGCTAAAAAAGTTTCACACCAAGTGATCTGTTATTTGAGGGGAAGAATGATGCTGAGGCTTAGACATAAGACAGGATGTCAAGTGTTTTGGGTTCTCTGGCTTTCACCTTGAATCAGTCTGTCAGGGCATGCTTATACTGCCAGTGTACCATGCCGGTTACTGCCATGCTGAAACACGCCATGCTCTTGCACATGTGCTGCATCTTAAACCCAGGAGTAGGATGGCCACCTTCCTGTGGTCCAGTACCTTTGGGCAAGGCTAATTAGCTTGCCCCCAATGCCATACTACAACAGCCACACTGCTTCTGGTATGGGAGGTATGAGCAGTGCGGCCTTTTTCAGCACAGCACTGCCTGGCACAATAAGGTAAGGAGTCTAGCCACGCTGTTAGATATCATTCTTCTTCCCATGACATCGAAAGGAAGTTTTGGCATTAATTTCAACAAGACTGGCCTCAAGTGCTTACTCTTTCCATACCTCATTTTGTTCATCTGCTATATAGGGATAATATTTACTAGCTTCACAGGGACCTTGTGATCCTTAATTCCTTAATTAAGGAATTCACAATTCATATTTACTAGCTTCACAGGGACATTGTGATTTACTAATGCCCAAATCAGGGCCTTGTGCTTCTCAGGCAAAAGATATCCTTTTAATTCATAAAACCTGACTCTCCAGTATGTCCTAACAGCATAATTTTCAGCATTCAGCCACTTTGTCCTGTGACTGCTTCAGAGAGCAGCTCTTCTTTGTTAAGACTGATTTCTGAAACAAAGTCTTCTCCCAGACCAAGAGAGCAAGCCCATATATGCTAAGATGCCTTCCTCTGCATGTCTGTGAAAAGCGATTTGATCTGGTGAAGGGAAAAGCTTGAAGTTTGAGCTATAATTGGAGTTTGGGATTTTTGAAAAGAAAAAAGAAGATAAGAGACCAGTCAAAGCTGTCAAAATCTCTTCCTCCTGCAGATATTTTTGTTCCTAACTGTTTGTATAATCTTTTCACCCATAACAAGATGTTAATTAAATCACCAGCACCAAATATTTAATATCATTTCACTCTTTTGTATTTAACCTCTTCTTCTCCTTTGGCAAATCCAGTAATTTATGGATTTATTTTACACAAACACATATATATGTATAGGTTTATATATATTAATATTATATATGTATATTAAATTGGCTGCCTGGTTTGGTCTGCATATTTCCTCTGTACTTTTGAACTGCTTGTCTATTGGTTCACATTTGAAATTTACTGAAAACAATGTGAGGGCCAGAAGAGGGGAATAAACTGATGAATTTGTGAAAAAAAGGATGAAGTTTTGCACTCAGCTGGAGATTCTTCAGCCAAGTTCTTTGTAAAACACACCTATAGCTTACGCATTAAGAATATGTTTGTGTGTGATGTTTCAAGCTAGTGGAAAATGCTGACCTGACAGCCCTGAAGACTTAAGTTTTCTGTTTGTAGAAAAAGGACTGCCCACCATCAAGGCTTACATCCAGGTCCAGGTTTGGCGCTGTGGGGCCAGCGGCTTGCAGGTTCCTTCCAGTGATGGCCAGGTCAGAGAGTGCCTGCAGTGTGGGCGGTGCCTCCTGGTGGTGTCTCTCAGGGAACAGGCTAGAGAAAAACAGGAGGAGGTGGCGAGGCTCTGAAGCATCCTCCACCATGAGGCATTCATCAATTTGATGCTGGAGGAGACCTCCAGGACTGTAGAGAAAGAAATGCCAGATGCAGCGCTATAGAAGAAAGAGGACATGGACACCCAAGAGGATGGAAGCTGGAGACTTGTGACTTCTGGCAGCAAGCAGAGATCTTCACCTCCACCTGCAGTTGTTTGTCTGGAGAACAGATTTGCAACCCTAGCAGCACAGAGGGAGGAGCAGGTTGCATTGGTGGAGGAGGACAGGACAGGCCTCATTAAGATGGAAAGGATCGAGATGACTGCCACCAAGAAGAAGCTATGGTGGTGGTGGTGATTGGAGACTCCCTTTTGCAGATGACAGAGGGAGCCATCAGCCGACTTGGCCTGTTGTCTTGGGAGGTCTGCTGCTTGCCCAGAGCCTGGATCTGAGATGTCACGGAAAGACTACTGAGGCTCATCTAGCCCTTTGACTACTACCCCATGTTGTTCATCCATGTGGGTACCAATGATACTGCCAGGGGATCAAAAGTGACTACAGAGCTCTGGGTATAAGGGTGAGGGGGTCTGGGGCTCAGGTTGTGTTCTCATCAATCCTTCCAGTCAAGGTGAAAGGCCTGGGCAGGAGCAGGTGCATCCTGCAGATCAACACCTGGCTGCAGAGTTGGCAGAGCTTTGGCTTCTTTGACCATGAGATGTTCTTCCAAGAAGGATTGCTGAGAAGAGATGGGATCCCCCTGGCGAAGAAAGGGAAGAGTGCCCTCACAGACAGGCTCGCTAACCTAGTGAGGAGGGCTTTAAACTAAGCTTGCCAGGGGGTGGAGACTGAACCCCTGTGGTAAGTGGGGAAACAGAACATATGGACAAAGAGCAAGCAGGAGGGGGCAACAGGGGAGGTGCTCTCATACTTCTTAAGAAATCAGGGCAATCAACTAGTTACCTCAGGTGCCTGTACACAAATTCACAGAGCCTGGGAAACAAGCAGGAAGAACTGGAAGTCCTCGCACAGTCATGGGACTATGATGTGATTGGAATAACAGAGACTTGGTGGGAGCTTGCATTGCTGAAGCACTGTCATGGGTGGGTATAAACTGTTCAGGAAGGATAGATTTCATAGACATTAGGGCTGGAAGGGACCTCGGAAGATCATCAAGTCCAGCCCCCTGCCTGAGGGGCAGGAAGTCAGCAGGGGTCATAGGATCCCAGCAAGATAAGCATCCAAATTTCTCTTGAAGGTGTTCAATGTAGGTGCTTGAACCACCTCCGATGGCAGCCTATTCCAGACCTTGAGGGCTTGGACAGTAAAGAAATTCTTCCTTATGTCCAGTCTGAAACGGTCTTGCAGTAGTTTATAACCGTTCAACCTTGTCATCCCTTGGGGCGCTCTGGTGAACAAGCGTTCCCCCAGATACTGGTGGTCACCCCTGATAAACTTATAGGTGGCCACCAGATCACCCCTGAGCCTGCGCTTTTCCGGGCTAAAGAGCCCCATAGCTCTCAGCCTTTTGTCGTAAAGTCTGTTTTCCTGACCTCTGATCATGCACGTGGCTCTTCTCTGGACTCTCTCAAGCTTCTCCACATCCTTTTCGAATTGTGGGGCCCAAAACTGGACGCAGTACTCCAGCTGCAGCCTCACCAAAGCCAAGTACAAGGGGAGAATGACATCCTGGGATTTGCTTGAGAAGCATCTATGGATGCAAGCCAG
>NW_005841862.1:2378044-2405463 GCF_000455745.1 Alligator sinensis | reverse complement strand
TCCCCAGCAGCTCGCTGCCTCTCTTGCCAAAGAGCGGCCTCTGGTCATGGAAGCCAAAGCCTTCCCAATGACACCAGCATGGCCATCTTTGGTTCACTACCTGGATCCTCCTCTCCCTCCTCAGCCCATACTCTGAGACTGGGAGGATCGAAGAGAACACCACCTGTGCCCCCAGACCGTTTAGCCCTGCTCCCAAATCCCTATAGTGCCTCATGACCCAGCTGGGAGAGCTTCGAGCTGTGTCATTGGTTCCCACATGAATAAGGAGCATGGGTGGTCTGTGGGCTGGAGTAGCTTAGGAATCTTGTCCGCAATGTCTCAGATGCGGGCTCCTGGGAAGCAGCAGACTTCCCAGGCTAAGGGGTCGGGGCAGCAGATTACCCCTTCAGTCCACCTCAGGATGATGTCTCCCAGAACAAACACTTTACATTTTGTCTTGGGGAGAGTGAGGATGGTAGCTTAAGTTGGGCCTGTGTTGCCTACAGGAGCTGGCAGCTCAGCAGGCTCTGCTGGGGCTGAGAGAGGTTCATACCTGTTGCTAAGCTCTGGTGGGGCAGGAGCCTTGGTGTGGCAGGCCCGAGGGCCCTTGGCCACCTTGGTCCATCCCCCTGACTGGACAGAATGGGAGGTCCCGGAGTTCTCCTTTGTCCTGGAGGGAGACCGTGGTCTGCCCTCCAGCTCCCGGGGGAGAAGGGCCTGGCATTAGGAGTCTATCTCCTGCTTGCAGTGCCTGATGGCACACAGTCTCTGTACTGTGGCCTGGAGCTCCTCCAGCTGCCGCGCCAGAGACCTCAAAAGGGAGCTGACCGCACAAGGGGAGGTGTCCATGCTCCCGGGCCCCAGAGCCTGAAAAAGGGACAGGCAGCCCCTGAAGCCGAGAGCCAGGAGCTCTGTCTTCATGGAGACCAGAACCATGGGCTCTGTCTGGGTGGAGGTCTCTGAGGTGCTGGGGGGGGCTGCACACCCCGAGGGGACCTTTGGGGTGCGGCACATGCCCATCCGTGTCATGCTGCTGGTAGGCCGGCTGGTAGGCGGGCTGGGCCCGAGTCTGCCTACCCTAGGGGGGCTCGCAGGCAGGGCCACGGGCCCTCCCGCGCACCTTCCTGTGCGAACTCTGTGCTAACTCACGCGCCGGCAGACAAGCACACCTGTTTGCGTGGCCTATTCATGAGGCTCCGGTCGCAGCGGCACATGCCCATCCGTGTCATGCTGCTGGTAGGCCGGCTGGTAGGCGGGCTGGGCCCGAGTCTGCCTACCCTAGGGGGGCTCGCAGGCAGGGCCACGGGCCCTCCCGCGCACCTTCCTGTGCGAACTCTGTGCTAACTCACGCGCCGGCAGACAAGCACACCTGTTTGCGTGGCCTATTCATGAGGCTCCGGTCGCATGGCTCCCTGTGGGACTGGGTGAAGTAGGGGCCTGGGCGGGGCGAGACGTGGCCTGCTCCACTCAGCCGCCTCCTCCCACTCTCTAAGGGTTAACCCCCTCCCACCACGGGCCCTGCTTACCTCCGGCTGTGCTGGGGGTCGGCGGGGGGCTCCACGGCTGCTGGGTGGTCTCTGGGGGGCTTCAGGGGCGCAGTGGGCTTTCACCCGTGTGTCTCTTGCCGCTCCCGGAGCCTAACTGGGGCTTTTTTGCTGTTGGCAGGCCCTTTTAAACGACGCACATGTGCAGTGGGCCTGCCGTCGGTGGCAAACTGCTCCCGGGGGACAGGCAGGGGAGAAGAGGAGGAGGAGTTGCACTTTATGTAAAATATCCATATGATTGCTCAGATCTCCGGTATGAAGCTGGAGACAGACCTGTTGAGAGTCTCTGGGTTAGGGTCAGAGGGGAGAGCAACAAATGTGATGTCATGGTGGGGGTCTGCTTTAAGCCACCAGACCAGGAGGAAGTGGTGGATGAGGCTTTCTTCAAACAGCTGGTGGAAGTTTCCTGATCACAGGCCCTGGTTGTCATGAGGGACCTCAATCACCCTGACATCTGCTGGGAAGGCAATACAGCAGTGTGTGGGCAATTCAGGAAGTAACTTCCTTACTGAATGGGGGAAGTAACGTTGTGACAGAGGATGCAGAAAAGGCAGAAGAGCTCAATGCCCTTTTTGTCTCAATCTTCACAGGCAGTCATCTCCCAGACTACTGTGCCAGGCAGCACAGTTTGGGGCAAAGGGGAGGTGTGCAGCCCTCAGTGGTGAAAGAACAGGTTAGGGACTACCTAGAAAAGCTGGACATATACAAGTCCATGGGGCCAGATGGGATGCACCCGAGGGTGCTGAGGGAGTTGGCTGATGTGATTGCAGAGCCACTGGCCCTCATCTTTGAAAATTCATGGTGACCAGGAGAGGTCCCAGGTGTTTGGAAAAGGGCAAACATAGTGCCCATATTTAAGAAACGGAAAATGGAAGATCCAGGGAACTACAGACTGCTCAGCCTCACCTCAGTCCCTGGAAAAATCATGGAGCAGATCCTCAAGGACTCCCTTTCAAAGCACTTGGAGGAGAAGAAGGTGATTAGGAACAGTAAGCATAGATTCACCAAGGGCAAGTCATGCCTGACTGACCTGATTGCCTTCCATGATGAGCTAACAGGCTTTGTGGATGTGGGGAGACTGATGGATGTGGTGTACCTTGATTTTAGCAAGGTTTTTGATATGGTCTCCCACAACATTCTCCCAGGCAAGCTAAGGAAATATGGACTGGATGAATGGACTGTAAAGTGGATAGAAAACTGTCTGGAGCATCAGGATCAGACAGTAGTAATCAATGGCTCAATGTGTAGTTGGAAGCATGTATCAAGTGGAGTGTCCCAGAGGTTGGTCCTGGGGGTGGTTTTGTTCTGTGTCTTCATCAGTGACCTGGAAGATGGCAAAGAGTGCATCCTCAGCAAGTTTGCAGATGACACCAAGCTGGGGGGAGTAGTAGATACATTGGAGGGTAGACCTAGGATTCAGAGTGATGTAGACAAATTGGAGGATTGGGCTAAAAGGAATCACATGAGTTTCAACAAGGACAAGTGTAAAGTCCTGCCCCTAGGATAGAACAATCCCATTAACCAGTACAGGCTGGGGGCGGACTGGCTGGGCAGCAGCTCTGCAGAAAAGAACCTGAGGGTTACAGCAGACAATAAAAGCTGAACGTGAGCCAGAAGTGTGCCCTTGTTGCAAAGAAGACTAATGGCATGGTGGGCTGTATTGATAGGTGTGTTGCCAGTAGGTCAAGGGAAGTGATTATTTCCCTCTGTTCAGTGCTGTTGAGACCACATCTGGAGTACTGTGTTCAGTTTCGGCCCCCCCCCAGAAAGAACGTGAACAAATTGGAGAGAGTTCAGCAGAAGGCAACAAAAATAGTGAGGGGGCTGGGGAGCATGACTTAGGAAAGACTGAGGGAACTGGACTTATTTAGTCTAGAGAAGAGGAGACTGAGAGGGGACTTAATAGCAGCCTTTAACTACTAGGGAGATGTAGTTGCAAAGGAGATGGAGATAAGACTGTTCTCAGTGGTGGCAGATGAGAGAACAAAGATCAACAGTCTCAATTTTAGCAAAGGAGGTTTAGGTTAGCTATTAGGAAGAATTTTCTCACTCAGAGCGTAGTAAAGCACTGGAACAGGTTACCCAGAAAAGTGGTGGAAGCTCCACTCTTGGAGGTTTTCAAAACCCAGCTAGACAAAGCTTTGGCTGGGATGATCTAGGTGGGGATGGTTCTGCTTTAAGCTGGGGTTGGACTTGATGACCTCCTGAGGTCCCTTCCAACCCTAACTTTCTGTGATTCTATAAGAAGGACAAGCTTCCCCATACACTGTCCTGATAATGTGTCTTCACCTGTGATCTCAAGGGGTAGGTGGGTCATTTAATAGATGCCTCCATTCATTCCTTAGCCTTCCTGGTGAGATAGTTTGACAAGGTGAGGGTTGCTGTTGTGTTATGTATACCTGTCCACCTGAAACTGGTTTGACCTCAAGAGTTTAGCTGAGAAACACAGCCAGGAACTTAGACCTACCCTCCTCAGCCTGTCTGGTTTGTCAGTTAGGAAAGGACTGGAGATATTAGTGACAATCTGGTTGCCTCACATCTTTGCTCCATAATCAAATCTTCCTACTTCTGAGGTGACTTCTGAAAAGAAACAACACTAGGTGAAAAGTCATGAGTTGTTTTGTTTCTTGTTCTCAGGACCCAACTCGGGTGGTCAGTCCAGTTATCGACATCATCAACTTAGACACTTTTGCCTATGTGGCAGCCTCATCAGACTTACGAGGAGGTGAGTGAACTCTAGTCACATCCTGATGGGGACTCTGTCCTGTTTTGCTCCAAGTACAATGCACCCACAAAGGAAAAAATCTGACCAAACATGAAGTCAGCATCAAGTCCAAATTCATTGCTCTAAGGGGTATAACAAAGCTGTTCTGCGCCAGACATGCTAAAAATGTTCAGTTGGCAGTTTTTAAGGTTAGCTTGGACTTACTTAATGGTACCTAGAGGGAATGGAGTTCATTAGGGTAGAGTAACCAGGCAGATGGAAAGCATCTCATCAAAGCTAACCCCTGGCAGCAATGAAAGTCAATGATATAAGGTGTAATGATGGCACAGCAAAATGCAGGTGTGATGGTAGCATGGGCAGACATACTGTGCTAGTTTAATTTACCTCACATTGGTTATGGTAGCAGTAAAGACAGGCTTTAGCACATACTAGCAACCAGAGGGTCTCTGAAGTATTTGTACACTGGCTGCTGGTAACTGTCAATCCTCCTGGATCATGGTGTATGCATGAGAGCCAGCCAGACCTTTGATGCATATGCCTGGGCAGGAATTTTTGGAGGAGTGGAGGCTGCGCAGACCTTCCATCCTTCCTTTAGGCGACTGAGACAGAATCCAAAGACCAGATTGAGCCCAGATGTTTGGTGCCTCTATGGCTGTAGTTGTTTAAGTGGCTGGGAATTGAACGCAGGTCTCCTGTGTGGTAGATAAGGATTCTACCACTGAACCACAGGGGACTCCACACTGGCTGTTAGCACATAATGAAAGCTGTGCCACTGCATCTTCACTGCTCTTGTTAATCATGTAGCTAGATTAAGGTAGCACAGGTAGGATAGCACATATGCCCATCCTATTTTCATTTTGCTGTGTGGGTATACCACAAGGGGTTTGAAGTCCCATTCTGAGGCTATGGGTAGCTTGATTCTCTGCAGTGTTACTTCAGATACTCACCAATGCCAAACCAAAATGACATAATGATGGATTAGGTGCTCTACTAAGTCCTAGCTTGTAGCTCTGATATAATGCATTATGTTCCTTACCAATCAGTAAGTGATGACTACTAATTGGATACTCTCATTTCCTGGGTACCCAGCTTAAAACCTGGGGTGTGATTTGTGGAAGTGCTGAATGATCACAGCTGCAACTTAAGTTAATTGGAGCCCTGCTGTGAGCCTACAGCATGCCATGTAGGGCTAAGTTCTGTGGAAAAACCAGGGCATAGGCATCTCAGCATGGGTACCAAAGTTAATGTATACTTCAAACCCTAATCTTTTTGTGTCTCAGTTCTGTAACATGGGCATAATCCTTTGGCTCGTCTCATGGGAGAGTTTGGGAAGCACTCTGGGGGTGCCCTGATGAACCTCAAAGACTCTTCAATGTCTTCATCAGCGACTTGGATGAGGGAGTGAAGTGTACTCTGTCCAAGTTTGAGGATGATACAAAACTGTGGAGAGAAGTGGACACACCGGAGGCCAGGGAACATCTACAGGCAGACCTGGGCAGGTTGGACAAATGGGCAGAAAACAAAAGAATGCAATTTAACAAGGAGAGATGCAAAGTGCTGCACCTAGGGAGGAAAAATGTCCAGCACACCTACTGCCTAGGAAATTACCTGCTTGGTGGCACGGAAGTGGAAAGGGATCTCGGAGTCCTAGTGGACTCAAAGATGAACATGAGTCGTCAGTGTGACGAAGTCATCAGGAAAGCTAATGGCACTTTATCGTGTATCAGCAGATTCATGATGAACAGAACCAAGGAGGTGATACTTCCCCTCTATCGGGCACTGGTCAGACCGCAGTTGGAATACTGCATCCAGTTTTGGGCACCACACTTCAAGAGGGATGTGGATAACCTGGAGAGGGTCCAGAGAAGGGCCACTCGTATGGTTATGGGCTTGCAGGCCAAGCCCTACCAGGAGAGACTAGGGCACCTGGACCTCTTCAGCTTCCGCAAGAGAAGGTTGAGAGGCGACCTTGTGGCTGCCTATAAGTTCATCACAGGGGCACAGAAGGGAATTGGCGAGGCTCTACTCACCAAGGCATCCCTGGGGATCACAAGAAATAATGGCCACAAGCTAGCAGAGAGCAGATTTAGACTGGACATTAGGAAGAACTTCTTCACAGTTAGAGCGGCCAAAATTTGGAATGGGCTCCCAAGGGAGGTGGTGCTCTCCCCTACCCTGGGGGTCTTCAAGAGGAGGTTAGATTGCCTATGCAGGGGGTTGGACTCGATGATCTATTGAGGTCCCTTCCGGCCCTAACATCTATGAATCTATGACTAGTCCAATATGAAATTGATAACAAATACGTAAGGTATGTGACCATGCACTAAACAATGATAGGAAAAAGAAGTCCTGAATGGCCCATCGTTCAGTGAGCACTTTCCATTCTGTACAACTCTGAACAGTAGAGCCCTGTGGGAAAAATGGTATGCAATTATCTAACTAAAAGCTGTATCCTAATCCACATGCACAAGGGGGCTAACATATACCTTCATTTTCAGATTTAATATTTGTATGTCCTGATTTCTGCATGCTTGACTGCAACTTTACTGTAACTTTTTATTTGTAATATCGAAATGTGTTGGATGCTGGCATGATCTCCCTGTGGTCTGAATCACTTCAAACTGGAGGATAGGAAACAATTCTGAGTTGGCCAAGGGATGGTTTTGACAGCCCCCATGCTGTCAAAACCATCCCTCTAATTTCTCTGTGATCCTTCTCTACCTTTTAGGATTTGACTGGAGCCTACATTTCAAGTGGGAGCAGCTTACCCCAGAGCAGAAAGCCAAACGTGTTGATCCCACCGAGCCGATTAAGTAAGTAGCAATGTAGGGAAGGGGACACTGGAGTCACTAGGGGGTCTGTGTGGAGAAAGTACTCATATTGAAATGGTGCCTGGTAGGCTGATTTTGCCAGTTTGACTCACCCATTAAAAGATTCCCTTGCTTTCAGCAGTTTTGGATCACTCCATGAATGCAAATGGTTAACTATTTTTGCAGCTGTAGCAACAGATCCCCTCATTTAGCTGGATCAGAGAGAAATTTGAATATGCAGGTAATCCAGTTTAAAATGTGGCACCGTGAAAGAGGTGGATCAGGGCTGAGATGTGCTCCACAGGAGCCCTGAAACTCATGGTTCTATCCTGACTTCCAGTTTGCTTTGGATATTGCAGCACAGCTTCACCTCCTAACAATGTACTGCAGACAGTACAGTGTCACAGTGCAAAGACAGTGGTTATTCCTACTACAGTAGTTCCAAAAAGTTCCACATGATGATTTTCCCTGAGAAGCTAAGGACAAATAGGTGAAAGCTCCTGGTTTCTCCATCCAATGAATAAGACCGTTTCCCTTCTTAAAAGGCTCTTTCTTTAGTTCTGACAATTCACGTTTTACCTGAGGACAAGAGGCTTCCTTTACAAGTGGTAATGCCCTTCACAAAAGCAGGTTGTTCAGACCTCACCTTCCAAACTAGCATTGCTCTTCCAAGTTGCCCAGGGGGTGGTCAGAAAATCTAAAAGGCTGAGAAATGAATGCTGGATTAAACGCACTGAGAGATGAAGAGAAAGAATCCCTTGGGCTGCAAGGAGTACCTCACTTTACCTACAGCCACCCCTTGGGGCTAGCTAATTCAGTAGCATCTTGACTGGAGACAGAGTTGCTGTAGCCTGGGCCATAGAAAAGGCAAGAGCTATGGTGAGAGCTCGTAGCTCCAGAAAGGAAGCAGAGAACATGCACCCAATTTTATCAACCTCTGAGAGCAGGAATTTGCCACACGGATCTCAAAATGTCACTAGATGACACCGGACAGAGCTTCTGAAGTCATTAGAAATATCACTAGAACATTTAATGAACATTAAACATAGCAAACTGGTACAGGAACGTTGATTTCATTTGTTTTATTAACAGCAATCCCCCAAAAGTCACTAAGGACCCCACAAAGGTGCTAGATCTAACAGCCAAATGGCTAAGCTGGCAGTACTGTGTACATCGCAGTAAGGAAAATCTTGCTGCTGTTTCTTAACAAGAACTCTTATTTGTCTCCTGAAGGGCCATCTCACTTCATAATCACCCTGTCATGTAAAAATAATTGGAACTTCATTGCAGCACACAAAGGCCACCTCTGTGAGGCCTGACACAAATTCAGCCCTGCTTATTTCAGTGCAATTGCAGGACTTAAGAGTAGCTTGTAGAAATAGGACTTATTCCATCACTCCTAAAACAATCCTCCTCACTCCTCCCCCCACCTGCATGACTTCGCTGTGCTGCTCTCCTCATCTAAACCGAAGAGTGAAAAATAACCCTGCTCTGAAAAAAAAATCAAACTGATAGAAATGGCTTCTTAAAAGCCCTTTTGAATAGGCAGTGCTCTCCCCTGTGCAGTAGAACGGTGCTCTTAATACGCTATCTTCCAGCACAAACCCTGTTTGAGTAATGTCATGTAAATAACCCCCCCAGCGCTAAGTGCATTTTTGATTCTGAAGCCTACAATCAGGGCTGCGAACTTTGGGCTTGGAGAAGTCGTGCTGATGGGTGCATTAGCCAGTCTTTAAGTACCAAGCAATTTGTGACCTATGGAAAAAGACAGAGGCAGCTGGTTAAATGGCTCTGCCACCTTCTGAGGTGCAAGTCCTGGTGTTGAGTAATAGGAAGATTCATAGGTGGTGCTCTGAGAGCAGAACAGAAAGCAAAGGGAAGTTGTAGTCTGTGCATCTGGGGGTCTGCATAGCTGTTTGAGTGAGTTCCTGTCCCCTCTCTTCTTCCCCGTCTCTACAGGACTCCAATCATCGCAGGGGGACTCTTTGTGATTGACAAAGCCTGGTTCAACCACTTGGGAAAGTACGACACAGCCATGGACATCTGGGGAGGGGAGAACTTCGGTGAGTCACTATTGTTGTGAGTGGAGGGGGCCAATCCTCAACCTCCGAGCTGTTGAGGCTGGCTTTCTCTTGACTAGCCTCAGGCTGATATCTGCTTTGTCTAAACTCCTTCCCCAGTGCTCTCTGCAGGGCTTCCCCAGTCATTTCCAACAGCCTAAGTAAGTAAGGGGCTCCTTAAGGTCTCAAGGTACTGACAGTACTCAGGGATTAGCCATGACTGTGGTTCCCTTCCCTGTGTGGTATATAGCTACAATGCTGCAAAGGGTTGTGAACAGGTTGCAGGAGGCTCTAAGAAATCTCCTGTCTCTCCCTTTTCTTAATGCTATCATTAAAGAATATATATGTGTTTCTAGTTTTTCCATTTGTGGGTATAATCTCAAAAACATAAGATGGCACAGTTATGCTGTGGCCTGAATTTGCAGAGCCCCTGACACAGTGGCTCAGGGGTTTTCAACCAGGCTGCAGTAGACAGGCATTGGGCCCCAGTCACTCAGTGTGGGATCCCAGCTGGATCTTCTTGGCTGAGGGGTTTCCATTAGGAAAAGATTTAAGAATCCCTGCCCTAACCTGCTTGATGGTAAATGGATTACAGTCCCACATGCTTCACGTCACCTAACTCTACCTCAGCCATCTCAGTTTCCAGCTTTTTGTCAGGTAGCTCCTAAGAGTAAGGTTTGCAAAGGAGATCAAACAGGTTATACCATTCTCTTCCACCATGTCAAATACAGCTAGATCAGGCTGGACAGTTTTCTGTCTGCAACTCTAACGATGCAGCAGATCAGAGCGGTAGGCTGTAGCCATGCAAGAAGAAGGAGGTATTTGATGTCAGGGAGACAGTTCTTAAGCTGGCTTTAATACTTTGATACCTCTGGGGAGCATGGCTAGCAAGGAAAAAAATTGTGTGTTTTAAAAAGATATAGCAGTGCTGTCAGTGAGCCAAAGGAACAGATGCTAGTGCTTTGCAATAACCCCATCCATTGTCTGGCGCTATTGCTTTCTTCCATATGCCTTTTTCTCTAATGTATTTATTTATATCTTGCCACGTAGGAGCTTGCTTTCTCTCTTTCTCTCTCTCTCTCTCTCTCTCTCTTTGTATATGTGTATCTCAGTGAATTTCTTGCCAGTGTTTTGACCTAAAGCAACTGCTCTTCCTAACAGGATTGGTCCACCTCCCCTGCTGGATCACTGGCCTTACAAATAAAACGCCTTCGAAAAGAAAACTAAATGTAAATAAAGGAACTGGCACATTAGCTTTGATCCATGTTCCACCCAGTCCTATGTCTTTTCCCTGACCACGAGCACTACTAGCTGCTTCCAGAGAAAGAAAAAGAGAGAGGGAGAGAAACTAAAATGGGCAATTATGAATATGCTGCCCATACCTGATGTTTCTTCACAACCCCTGTCAAACAGCAGTTAATCGATGCCTTGCAGTATGACAGTTCACATAATATGCGTTGCTCAAGGCTCTGTCAGGTAGCAAGATGCTTTTGGTTACTGACAGAATTCCCTTTGAGACTGGTGCTGACTACAAAGTGTTCTCACCTTTCCAGTGCCAAAGGCAAACAGAGTCATGGGATCCCAGCTCACATCAAACAGAGGCCAAAATTCTCGCACACCCAAGTTTTAGTAGCCACGGGGCTTGCAGACTATATGTTTCACTAGTCTTGGAACAGCTTCTGTTCTCTGGGAAGCAGAGGTGATGAAGCTTGTCCATCATCAGGTGGAAAAAATCAGCCACAGCCCAAATTTATACATGGCAGCAGGAAGTCCATTTTGTTGCAGTTGTGCAAAGCAGTCACGATCTTCCTTCACAGGGACCTCATAGAAGTCCAAAGAAGTGCAGAAATGGATAGTGTTGGATAGCCAAGTTCTTGCTTCTGGAGGCAGGAAGAGGCACTCTGTGGAAGGCATGCAGTCTTGTGGGTTTCATTGGTAGCTACAATCACATCATCTCTTTGTGCTTCGCCTTTCCTTTTCCTACTCCTCTTACTATATGTACATACAGTACAGGGCATAAAGGCATCCCAGCCTTGGTTGGGGCCTTAGGCACTATTGCATTCTTAGTAACACTAGTCCTATGTAGCCTTCCCTGAGGCAGTGCCATCTGGACCATAACAAGTCTTCCAAGGAAGGGATCTTGGTGTCCTTCTGCACCAACTGTGATGGCTCTGAAGTGGACTCAGACTGGTCTGTAAAAGGGAAAGTACCAAAGATAAAACAATAGAAGGGATAGCACATAGTATTGCAGCAATATTGGACTTGCAGGTCTAGATGCTTGAGGTTAGGTCCAACCCATGCTTGCCCCTGCACTACTCCCACCCCTGGAGATCAGTATGTGTCTTGCAGTGTTCTAGGCATGCAGCTCCTAGTCTTTCAGAGGCAACAGAAGCATATGTCCCTCCAAGCTCTTGTAGGTCAGATTCTGACCCAGCTTACATCAATATGTTACCCCTGGCTGCTGGGTAAGTGAGAGAGGCATCAGAACTTTGTGATTCATGTTGGAGGTTCTGCACATGCCATTCAGTAGCCAGGTGCTCTTTTTATTCGCTTTGCAGTGAAATGCACACTAGCCCTGTGGCAATTTGCTCTCCTTTCTAATTGGATGCAGTGTTCAGAATACTGTGTAGCACTACAGCTTGTTTCTAACATTATTCATTGAGCTCCACTTCTTTATGGTAGTGGAATTACCAGCCAAGAGAAGAACGATAGACTGCATTGAAAACAAAAGCAAGTTCCAGTCTGCATTGAAAATAAAGGGGAGGGCATTTGGGCACTGTTTGTTCCCAAATTGGTTTGGAACTAATTTTATTTCATAATGTGTGAGTGAATTTACCCCTCCTTATGTAAGGGGATGGAGGAACAGGCTCCAAGATTGAAGATGCTTCATCCCACTACTACATGACCAAGTCTCCAGTACACCCCACCCTGATCTGCCTGTAGGGGGTGCAACAGGGCTGTTTAATTATCCTTGGTAATGTTGGAGTGATGCTATAGCTGTGATGGTCCAGAAAGTATGCAAGAGGCAAGGACTTTTATAGCTAATATCTTTTATTGGGTTGTCTTTGGGTGCTGAGAATACAAGGAGGGGAGCCAGATGTGATGTGGACCCTTCTCTGTTCTGTTACTGCCATTGCCTCCTCCAGAAGTTATAGTTATGATGGGAAGGTCTTTGTTGCATGAACCCAGGCTCTTTGTAGGTGTCTTCTGTAGCGGAGGGGAGACTGAATGACCAGGACTAGCTGCAGGAAACGAAGAGAACTGTATTTCTCTGTCAGGGTGGGAGGCCGTGGCTGACAGAGCTGGAAATACTTTAGCACTTGACATTTCCTATTTTGCAGCATCTCCCTGAAATGCAGTTAAGAGAATGTGAGTGGATTATAACAGTGGTTTAAAGACAATAAGGAAAGTGCAACAGGGATTGGCTTTCAGTGGGAAAATGCTTTTGTGGGCATGAGTAAAAGACCAGGTTAGGTGTGAGAGCATCCAGCTTCTACTCCTGCTTCTGTGACATGGACACATGCTGTGCCTCAGTTTCCCCACCTGTTAATGCACATAATGCCACCACCTTCAGGGGTGTCATGAGGATTACTTGTTAGCATGGATAGAAAATGGAGTGTAAGAGGGCATAATGCATTAAGCTATATAGACCTGAAGGACTTTATCGCCTCCACTGGGGTTAGTCAGGGTCTGTCAGGACACTGTTTGAAGCTTAATTCTTTCCTTCTAAGCAGCTTTTGCATTTTGAGCACTAGGTTTTCATTCTGATTCTCAGTGCTCAGAGATTACATCCTCACCCCTCTTCATTACGACTTAAATTATGAGCAAGCACTGAGAAATCTGCAAGCCTTTCTCCTTTAGTACTTCAGACAGACCTAGTCCATGTAAGCTGAAGAACTGGGACAGATAATAGGGAGTTACAGTGCAGCATCCACAAACCAGTCTGCAACTCTTCAACTAATCTTATGCTCATCAGTGCTTCTTTTAATTGCAGTGACACTCAATGACCAAACAGCCTACTGCACATGGGTAAATAAAGAATGACAGCCACGTGTGAGAAGACCTAAATGGAGCAGCTTAGAGCAGCCAAATCCTTAGCCTCATCTTCTTGCTGCTGTGATTAAGGTTGTTCCCAATATAGCACTAAGACATGGCACAGGGGCATGTTTTATTGGTCCATTAATATGCACCTTTGGGGAGAGCCATGAAGTTCCAGCTGTTGCAGGAGCAGCTTTCTCCTCTCTGGATGCTGCAGTGAAAAGCAAAGTGGTAGCAGGGAGGGAATTTCTGAAAGGAAGCATTGACCCTTGTTCCCACCTTCTGCAATTTGCCTCCCAGCTTAAGCTAACAGCCCCTGACTGGTGCTGTTATAAATAGAGATGGGCTCAAGCCATGAATATTGGGCTCCACATATCATATTAGTTGCCTCAAAAGGAAGAGGGATTTGCGTTTAGGCTAATCTGTCCTTTGCTTTGAATCTGGGACAGCTGTGTGCAGTGAGAGCTGGGAAGAGGCTCCCTCCTGTCAGTGCCTGGGTGAACCCCAAAGCCACACATATGTGTGTCTTTGTGAGCAAATGAATACTGTGTGGACAAGGAGGGTCTGATTCTCCTTTTTTTACCCTCTTGTTGTGGGTCAAGAGGAATATCATTGAGGGGCAAAGCAAGGCAAATGGAAGGAGACTTGGACCTTCCAGGTCATGCTCTGATTGGCTGCTTTGGCCCAGCTGGTGATAAAAAGAGCACAGATCAAATTTGTCCCCCAAATGTAAGTTGTAGATCAAAATACCTGAGTGAATTAGAATAAAAATTGCAGTGGAGACATTGTAATGCCAAGGGAAGGCTCTCCCCCTTTGGAAACTTGAGCTTCAAATCGGGGTTGCATGGCTGGATTGTCTGACAACCAGTTGTACCTGGGGTTCTGGCTCTGCCTGTTACTGACTCACTGAATCACTTTGGAAAAGTCTCTTCATTTCTCTGTGCCTCATTATCTCCATCAGGTACTAGCAGACCAGGAAATAGTTCTGCAGCAGAAATGACCAGGGCTTGAGAGCCGAATTCTGAGGGGGGGAGGTAAAGAGCTAAAGATCGTGTGGGGAACTTGGCTAACCTACAAGGCAGGTGTGGACAGAACACAAATCCACACATACCTCAAACATGTTGACGTGAAGTGGGAGGAAACATTGGAGTGATGGGTAAGCACGTAACCCAGAATAACATGGATTTAAGAAAGTGAAATTTCAGGTCATACTGCCTGCAAGTGAGGTGCATAAATTTCCTCCAGGATAGGACAGAAATGCCACTACTTAGGACTTTTAATTCTAACACTTTGGGGAGATTTTCAAAGGTACAAGTGGCAGCTAGGCTTTGAACTGCCACTGGTTTCTATAGGAGTTGAGACATGTAAGTGTCACCTTTGGCTTTACAGTATCTCCAGTTCTTGTTGGTTTGCATTGCAGTGTAGAGGATGTGTCTAAACAGCTTCCATTGATCTGAAGGAAAGAGTATAGCTGAACTGTCTGCACTGCTTTTGAAGTCTCAACCTTGCCTGCTGAGAAGCAGGGTAAATTAGTCTACTCAGAGCTCTGTGATGCCACAGCTAGATTGCTCCCAGTGCCTGAGGTGGCTTGTTTAAAGCTCATTTCAAACTAGCTTGTGTATCTCTACACTACACTGCGGTCTGCTGTGTAGCCCTGATACAATAGTAAAATGTGGGTAATAACACTCTTACCTCACAGAAGAGTGAGTGTGAATGGATGCTTAAAAAGCTTGTTAAATGCTAAATATTGTTCTATGCTGTCAAAAAATCATTGTATAGGATACAAAGAATTCTGAAACTGCCTTTTTCTTGATTCCTTCCTTTTTCACATGGGGCTTGCATGGCCTGTTTATGTCAGTTATATGATGACTTAGTGATGAAGCTGCAGATTGTGATGGGTTCATAGTTGTTAAGGCCAAAAGTCACCATTATGTCATCTAGTCCAGTCTCTAGTAGAATACAGACCGTTAGAATTACATCCAGTTATCCATGTAAATGGGTATCTCATTTGTGATGTCAAGCTCTTGTTCCACAGGGGATATAACACCTCCAAAAACCTAAAAACCAGCTTTGGGTGCTTTGGACTAGACTCTGTATATGCTACAATGTTTTGCTAGCATAACCATGTCATTTGGGGGTGTGAAAATCCCTGGTCTCAGTGAACCAACAGCAGAAGCTTCCGCTGGCTTTGCTAATGTCATTCAAGGAGGTACTGTAACTGCTATGCTCTCAGAAAAACTTCTTTTGCCACTCCTAGAAGGGGCTGCTGACAGCTGTGGTGGCATACCTGTAGCAGCAGCAGCTCCATAATGCAGGCAAGCCCCATATTTCTAAATACCGAAAGCTCTGTTTTCTATGCTGATTTTACACACAGCTGCCCTTTGCACATGAAGGGTGTTGACAAATGACTGTTGCACACACAAGTGCAGCATAGCCACTGTAAGTCGCATCCAATAAGATGCTGAACACCTCCAGTAAAGCTCTGAGCAGCCCTAGCTCTGAGACTTTACACAGACCTGACAGGAACACCAGCACCTTTCTACAAAGCTCAGGGCTTTGCAGGATTAGTCCTTTATTCATAAAAACATGGATCTTCTAAGGTACATTATAATCATTAATAAACTGAATTCATACCCTCTCTTGGTGAACTGAGGAGCCCCTGTGGAGGGAAGTGGTTCTGAATTATGCAGTGCAGAAGTAATTACAAGAGCAAGAAATTGCAAGATGTTTCTGAGATGTAAGCTGTGCTGCATATAAAGGGACCTACTTACAGCCTAGCTTTTTCCATTGTGATATTACCCGCTGTGCTATAGGCCGATTTCAAGTGGGCTAACTTCAAACAGATAGTAAGTAGCTTTGAAATGTACTTTTAAGAAGGCTGAGCCTAGCGAGGCCCCTCCAGTAATGGATTGACCCTGATGTGGCGTGGAAAAGGATAAAATGAGAGATAAACCAGGATCCCATCCTGCTCTGGTACTGGGCAACAGTGCTGAAGCCAACTCTCTTATAGAAATCTCATTCCGTGTGTGGATGTGTGGTGGGAGCCTGGAAATTATTCCCTGCAGCCGAGTCGGCCATGTCTTCCGGAAGAAACACCCTTACGTCTTCCCAGAAGGAAACGCCAATACATATATAAAGTAGGTATATTGCATTTGCTGCCTTCCTGTGCCACTGAATAATGGCCTGCCCTGGGAGAGAAGGAGCTGTGATAAAGGGAGAGTGTAGTTTGTGGTAATGGTGGATGCCAGGAGGAAAAGTTTGGCTGTGAAAGTTAATGTTAATAGCAATACAAGAGTTTCCCAACAAAAAGCAGGCTTAAACGCAGGTGTACCTGGTGCCCTAAGGATTTCTTCAGCATAGGGCACTCTGTCAGGGGCACTACAGTGCCATAGAGTTTCCAATATCACCTTCCCTGATTCCTTACACACAGGGTATGACTAGAATGCCTTGCACCTTGCTGAATCCCGTCTGCCAAAACAGTTGATGATTTACATGAGGGACCAAGATGGCACTAAACTCAGAGAAGCAGGAAGGTATTTTAGTCTCCACTGACCTGCAGCCTGACACAGCTTAGCCAGACTGGAAAATCTTGCCCAAACGCCTCTAGGAGTGTAAGCCTCACTGGAGCACCGGTTAGTGCAAGCATTGATTAGCACATATACTGCTCGCACAAAGGCTTTGCTGAATCATTGACAAGTATCAATGACAAAAAAATGAGCCAGAGTGGTGTCTCCTGTTGACTTAAGGTACAGATGGTTCAATCCCCAAGCTGATGTTACCTCCAGAAGAGAGACTCAGGAATGCTTGGACTTCTGACATCTAGAAGCAATTGGCTCCACTGGAACTGGCTGCTTAACACAGCATACTGGCTGGAAAAGCTGAAAGCAGAGTTTTTGGCAACTCTGATCATGAGACAATACATGACCCAGGTAGCCTATAATGTACGCAGTGTCATGGGAAAAACTAGGCACTGTATTACACAGTTAAGATGACCAATTTGTAACCCTTCCAAGGCTGTCTGCCCCCTGGAGGAGGTGCTAGGACTGTCTGGTTAAAGAGAGAAATATTACAGATAAGGAATTCAGATCAAAACTATCTGATTTCTCTCAACAGCCAGGGAAGTCAAGAAGGCTGTTTTACCCTTCTCAGGTTTCTAAGCCAAGGGCTGTCCATTAACTATGCAAATGAGAAAAAACATTGTCCACAGATGGGAGCAGTTTTTATCAACAGATTGTTTCCTGGATAAGTTGTCTGCTTGGATGTTTTTACACACCAGGGTTTCCTTTTATGAGTGTATTTCCTGATGCTATAAGAACAATCATATTTCTTGAGGTTATAAGAACAATCAGCAACAAACATAAATGCCCAATTGTCTGCAAAATGGTTATCTATTACATATCCACTATGTAGCCCTCTTTGGTTTAGTATGTGATATTAAGAATGAGAGAGGAGTCCTACACATCAGTCAGGTTTTTATACTGAAATGGTCTTGCTTTCAATAACACCAAGAAGTAAGAACCTTAAAGGCTTGGAAATGGTCAATGACCTATCACACGGGTCATTTAAAACAAGGGAAGGATACAGTACTCCTGAATGTGCCATGGGGAACAATCCTGCATTTGCCCTTTTAGGGGTGAACATAGTGAACTCAAATAGGTTATTTCTGGCTCTAATGTCTAGGATAAAGAAGGGATGATTTAGAATGAGTTTGAGAGGAACTCAGCCTCGTACCTCAGGCACAGACACTGTTGAATTATGTGAAGCTCTGGATCTAAATCCAGATGCAAATATTGGTCCCCTTCTTTATTATCATAGGCCAAAGCAAACCCCTAGATCAGGGCACTTGTTTCTGCTGAGCATCATTTTGAGATTTTGAGTTTGTTCAAATGAAACAGAAGTGAATGTACATTGATGGACATGAAGGGAACATTGTCTTGAAATCCAGTGAAACAAAACAGCTCTGTACAGCATTTCAGCATACCCCCTACCAACTGCTAGACACAGCCCCAAGATGCCTGTCTGGAATGTTACTATTAGAAAAAATAGCTGTGCTTCTCATAAGAGGTACAAGGCATCCCACTGATCTTGTTATATGAGTGTAAGATAGTGAACTCAGCTCTAAGCTGTGGCCTAGATCAGGTGGAGTAATTATTATAGGGAAGAAGAGTAACCTCCAAGGTACTGAGTGATAGGTTAAGGCATGTGGGGTTTGAGTCAAGCCAAAGTAGCACTCTTAGTACATTAGGGGAGGAGGGAATGGGGGTAGTCATGGCATTGGGGGACTCCCTTCAAGGAATTTGAAAGTTCCTTCAAATGCTTCTTCAGTTGTCACATTAACCCTTTCTCACCCCATCTAGAAACACCAAGCGCACAGCTGAAGTGTGGATGGATGAGTTCAAGCAGTATTACTATGCTGCCCGGCCTGCAGCACAAGGAAGGCCATATGGAGAGTAAGTCTCACCTCTACTGGTGGAGGGAAGTACAGAGGTGTGCCTACTTCCCTGATGCTATGACAGTGCATAGAAGTGTTACAGAAGCAGCATATCCAGCTCTGGAAACCTCTCCAAACTGTTTCTGTAGTAACCATTAAGTGCAGATAGTAGGACAGGGTGGCCAGCCTACAGCACATGCACCCCAAGTGGCACAGGCAACTTCCATGTATGCAGCATGCCACAGATCAGAGAGGCAGTATGTTGGCAGATAGAACAGGAAGCAGAAAGCAGAGCAGCAGATTAAGTAGGGGAAAGGGGATTTGAGGGGAAGTTGTGGGGAGGGGGTGGAAGAAATTTGTGGTATGTCTGGCAATAAGTTTGGCCCCTGCTGTACTAGGGATGCTACCTGTAAGGAAAAAAGTCCCGTCTCCCAAACATAAAAACAACTAGTTTATAAGGAGTGTTAGTTTATCTCAGTGGGCTTAGATTCTTACTGGGGTGAAAACCATCAAGCAAGGTCCTGTTCTTGACTTTATTGCTCTAGTCTTAGAACTATATTTTAAAATTGCAATTTAGAAAGGAAGCTGATAGCAGAGAAAAAATCAGTGAGTTCCTAACCCAGATATGACTTCATGGAAGCTGAATTACTGCTTTATATTCCACCAGGGCAGTTGTGCTTCTCTCCTCTTTAATCATGGACAGTCAGGAATTCTCCCAATAAAAAATGGATGGATTTACTGGCAGCAATTCCTCCAGGAAGATAGCATCCAGACTTGCATTCTAATCCCCTGGTTTCACATGCTCCTCACTTCCTCCATATTTTTGCTGTCTAACTTGGACTGTCCACATAAACTTACAGTTCAAATATAAATTGCTGGAATAAATTCCTTTTGGTTGTCTTTTAATTTTCTGAGAAAATAGATTAAAATACTGTGGAGACTAGCCCATTCATGTTAAACCATTTTCTCCTCTCTGCTAGGAGAGAAAAGGGAAAGAATAGCTTTCTCACAGTAGGCAAATAGGGCTACAGAAAAAGAGAGGGGGATCTGAGAAGGAGAAAGATAGCTGTGGGGGATTCTTCTGACTGCTGCATAGTTACCAACAGCCTCATAACTCGACAAAAGCGTGTTTACAAGGGAAAAGTGAACAGGGAAAACATTTAAGCTCAACTGATGAATTTGACCCTTATTCCTCAAAGAAGTCAAGCACATGGGGTACCTATACACATGCTCCAACATGTTCTGATTAGAATGTGTTGGAGCAGACTCTATTAATTGAGTCTGCTAGAGCGTTCTAATTAGAGTGCTCCAGCGAGCTGTAGTATCTCGTGTATTCAGCGTCCCCACGTTTCAAAATGGTGGCAGAGGCAATTTAACTAAAGCTCGTCGAACAAACTTTAGTCAAAGCACCCCCACCACCATTTTGAAACACGGGGCTTAATACACAAGATGCTGGAGGTGTTTTAATTAGAGCGGCTCCCAGGAGCCGCTCTAATTAAAACCCTACCCCCAACTTCAAAACATGTATATAAATGCCCATGGTTACCTTAAGGCAAGTGTTAAGTCTCACTGATTTCAGTGGGTCTGAAGCATATGTTTATATGGTTTGCTGAATTGGGACCTTTTTAGTAGTGGTAGTAGTTTACACATGCATAACATCAGAGGTACCAAACATATGGCTCACCAGCCACAACAAGTCAGTAGGGCTATTTTGCCTGGCCCATGGGGCTCCTAGGTGGGTTGAGAATTCAGGGGCAAGGCAAGTGAAGGTGGGGTCTGTCACCAGATTCCCAGCTATGGAGTCCCACTGTACCTGTGAGAACTGAAAAACGGGTGTAAATCAATAAAAACTGAATGACTTAAAAAAAAAAAAACAACAGGGAATTTATCAGTGAAAACCAATGAAAACTGAGAATGGAGAACACTATTTATATGCTTAACCAGCCAAAAGATAATAAGAGTTTGTTACAATGAAAGCAACAGGCAAAAAAAAGGGAGGAAACAACCCTGTTATGCAGTTTTGCAAGTAAGCACTTATTGGATATGCATACAAGTGGCATACACATATGTATTAATTGCATGTAAAATTTAAAAAGTAAAGTCATATTGATTTAGTATATTAAATAGTATGTATTTATTATAAAGTATTCAAAATGATACCTCCCTGTTATATAGGTTTCTTCATGCATCAGTCTCAAAGCACCTTAAGTATCATTAGCCCTATTTTACAATTAAAGTATTGAGAAATTAAGTGATTGGCCCAAGACTATATAGCAAAGCAAGTAATAGAAACTATCTCCTGACTCCAAGTTTTCCATGTAAATCTGTGCTTGCATCCCTTGTGCCCTGGATTCAATCTTCATGACTCATGTCAATGTGTAGTATCTGTGTGTTTGCCATAATTATTGCATCTTTATAATAATTTCCCATCTCCAACAGTATCCAGAGCAGGTTGGAACTGAGGAAGAGGTTGAAATGCCGCACCTTCAAGTGGTACCTGGAAAGTGTTTATCCGGAACTTAGGTATTGGCCTACAGTTATAATCGTGTTTCTAAAGGCTAGTGTATGCTGATGGGCATATATCTGGTGCTTCATAAATCTCTGTTTCTGCCACTGCTTTCAGGTTCTTTGGAAGAGGGGAGAACATAGAAATTCTTAATGGACAATCTTGTAGAGCAGGGGTGGACTCTGGCTGTGATGAGGGATCTTCCCACAGCACCAGCCAACCACCCAGGCGAGAGCTGCAGTGGTGGAGCCCAAACAGCACCATGGGAAGAAGCTCGGCACCATGGCTTGTTCCTGTGGTGGGAGCCAAGTGTCTGGAAAGCAGGGTCTCTTTCCACTAGGTCCAGGACTGACTGGTGTGGATGCCACTTGCACTGGATCTGACATGGAGGGGCGGGGTCCATGGGCCTGATTTGGCCCACAGGGCATTCATCCAGTCTGCAGGCTAGTCCCGTACCACTCATTCAGCCTGTGGTGCCAGATGAGTTTGACAGCCCTGTTGTAGAGTTTTTTGTGTGCATGTGGTGTGGTGGTGGTGAAACTGTTCTCAGCCTGTTGGAGGCAGCAAAAGTCTGGGCTGGGTGCTGCTCCGTTAGAAGACATTTAGTGATTGCCACATTGTGAAGCCAGCAGAGACCATTTTTTTTTATCTTCTGCATAACACAGACCATAGGACTTCTTTAAATTAATTCCCATCTGAACTAGAGAATAACTTTTAGGAGGAAAAATCCAATTTTCATTAAAAAATTTCCAGTGATGGAAAATCCATCCACAACACTTGGGAAATTGTTCCATTGGTTCATTGCCCTCACTGTTAACAATCTCTACATTATTCCTAATCTGAATTTATCTAGCATCAACTTCCAAGCTTTGTAGCTTTATTATTCCTTTTACCTCTAGGCCTTTACTATCAGATTTCAGTTCTGCCCCTAGGTACTTGTAGCCTGTGATTGAATCACCTTCTCTTGGGCCTTCTCTCAGGTTTTCTGCTATGCTGTATTTATCAGCCACGCTTAGCTGGAGTCATCCCTGACACCAGAAAGGATGAAGGGGCCATTACATCATTTTGCTCAGTGTACGCCGTGCACCATCTTGGGAATATAGTGCAGAGGGTTCTGGGGAGGGGAGGGAGGATTTGTCGGAGTGGCTGAATTTGAAGTTAGAGTATGAAAAAGATTGATAACCATTTTATAGAACTTTCACCCAGTATAGTATTGCCCAATGGCAGTGCAGAGAGAGTGAAAGACTGAGTGGCAGCTTAATTTGAAGTTTCCTCACTTTTGTGAGCTGAAGACAGACCTTTACCAGTCTGCCAATTTATTTCTCTCTACTGTATTTGCTTTATGTCATGCTCTCTGTGTGTCTGAGCCTCCTGCAGGGATGCCATGTGGAAAGGCTTGCTGTCTGTCTCTGTGCACCTGTTCTGCAGTATTCATGTCCATCCCACCCCACGTATTATTCTTGCACGTGGTTATCAAGAGGCTTGCAGTTCTTGGCTTGAGAAAATAAACCAACCAACCCAGTTAAGAACTCCCCTCTCCCCCTGAATGCCATGCATGCTACAGCAAGCACAGTAACCTTATATTGGCGTGGTTTCTCCAGGATTCCTGAGGAATCATTATATCAAACTGGAATGATCAGGCAGCGACAAAGATGCTTGGAGTCCCAGAAGCCTGAAGGCCAGGACTTCCCAGCCCTCAGTTTGAATCCCTGCATCACCAGCAAAGGTGGGGCAGCTGTGGCACAGGTAAGTGTTCTAGGAGATCTTGATGGCCCTTGTCACACAGGCGGGAAGGAAGGGCAAGGTGCCCCAAAGTATTCACTTGGGATCTTAATGCTTCATTCAGGATGTGACAGGCTCAGAGAGGTAGGTGTGCAGCTGTACCTGTAACATGTATATACAGTGGCATGCTTCCTTTGCCCAGACAAATTAGGGCACTCTGCTGAGATGTGGCCTGTCCAGGGCCCTGAACCTTCAGTGCTTTGAGGCAGGTTTGCCTAAGGTCAGTCACTGGAAGATTACCCTCTTAAGGACCATCTTAGGGTGGGACAGAACTGCTGCTACCCTCCTTCCTGGCTGCTGGGAGAGGGATATGGCTGGGAAAATGGTGTGAAGACATATGATTAAGGACATGTTACACTTAGGACACATTAGCTGCACTTAAAATGCCATTGATGGAGCATTCCAGCAATAAAAAATGTGCTAAGTGCAATCATATCATAGCAAAGTTAGGACTTTTCACAGGAGGAGTATCTCCAGATCATGTTAGGTATCATGTATTCAGCTATCGTGGGACTGCTCCACAAAGATAATACGAGCACAGCTCTCTGGTTGTTGGTCCCCACCCTGGCACTTCACTGAAGTGTTGGACCAGCTCTGGTGTACTGCCAGGGCTGGAACTGAAAATCAGCTCATTGTCAATCCCAGCCCCAGCACTGTAGCAAAGTCGTGAATCAGTCCTGATGTGGTGCCAGGGTTGGGACCAGTAGTCAGCTGATGGCACCAAACCAGAGTCTTGAACCAGCTCTTTTGCAATGCTGGGGCTGGGATTGTTGGTCAGTTGATTGTCAGTCCCGTCCAAGGCACCTCACCAGAGCTAGTTCAAGCCTCTTGTACAGTGCTGGGCTGGGACTGACAAACAGCAAGCTGTGCATAAGAGATCATGTTAGAGATCATCAAAAGCATTACTGTGCAGTGGCTCAGAACACATTCAAACTTTTAATATGGCATGGTAATATCTACTGTGACCTAAATAAAACATGCGCTAAGTACCCCATGCCACAAGGCCCTCAGGCTCACGTAAACCCTGGTGATCCCCTGTTACCAACAAAAAAAAAGATAATTACAGGGCCACTGGGAGCTCCTGTTAACTGTCACAGTAACCATAGGAGCAGCCTTAAAACCAGACAGCCCTAGATTTGGGGTGAGCTGAACCCCCTCCTCTGAGCACCAAGGAGGCTCATCTGCAGCCCAGGCTGGTGCGATTGTCACACACAATTGTGATGCACAACTCAGAGGAAGAAAACAAGACCTATAATTTCCTCTAATCTTTCAGACCTATTTATTTCTCTTCATATTTCAAAATGCAGTGAATTACGATGGTATTTATAACTTCATAGTCTGCTTTCTTTCACTAGTAAATTGCCCATTAAACTAGCAAGAGCTTAATGAGCATGACCTCCTTTATTTATTTATTTATTTATTTATTTATTTTTGGGTAAATCTTTCAAATATTTTACATTACTTTTTTATCTTTATTTTGAAAAATATGCAGCATCAATCAGAATGCACTCTCAAGTCCCGATTTTCAAACATGTTAGATGGGAGAGGGGGCATATGGGCACTGGAATGGGACTCAGTTCCTGACTGTGCCACAGGCTTCCTATGCAACTGCAGCCAAGTCTTAATATCCTTGAACTTCAGTTTTCCCATCTGTAAAATAGGGATAATAGTACTTACCTGCTTCAGAGGGGCACTATAAAGATAAGTGCATTAATGTGTATGAGGTTATGGGAGCCTGGATAGCAAGTTATTAGATAATATGCAAGTGTATGCCTACCTTGGGCATACAAATGCAATGCGTGCACATAACCCTCATGATGGGTGCATGGATTATAACAGCAAAATGGGAAATTAGGAACATAAGGGACCAAAATGAACTATGCCTCTATGGGATTACCATTGTATATACACTTTACATATGCAGTTGCACAGCTTTGAGACTCTAATCTATGAAAAAAAATCTACTATATTACTGAAAGGAGAGTGGGAAGTGAATTTAGTAATTCCAGAAAACGAGTCCAAAGTGGCTTCGGGTGCTACCTTGGAGTTGCTGTTATAGTTTAACAGTCAATCTTTCTGCATTTTAAAAATCCTTTACTTTCTCTCTTGCTATATGGAAGACGCACATGAGCAACAGGAGAAATGGGTTAACTAAGGGCCCTACTACACTTCAAATTAAAGCTGATAGAAACCAGCTATAGAGTTGTTACACATTTTTAAGCACTAACTTTATATCTGGTTGGCTCTTTTTATAGCTGAATAGTCATTTTAGTTGGGTGATAATTAGTTTGCATGTGTGACTGGTCTAAATTTATTATGCAATAGCCAGTTAATTATGAAATATATCTAAGATATAGCAGAGGCGCCTTAAAATTCTGTTGGAAAGCAGGATTCTTTTCAAGAAGGGAATTTTCTATGGATTTTGATGATATTTTACATTTTTTTTCTGACATCCTGAAATGAAAAATATCATGTTGACTCATCAACGGGGATCCTGGTTTTCTCTAATAAAAAAAAATCCCCCATTTTCGGATGAAAAAATTAACACACAATCCACATTTTTCCATGATTAAAATGAAACACCACTATATATAGATATATATGAAAATCGAGGATTTTTTTTATCAGAGAGATCCAGGATCCCTCCCTGCTCATCAAGTTGTTTGTTTAGATTTTAAAAAAATCAGTGGTTTTTGTTTTGACATTTCTGATTAGAATTTTTCAGACCTTAATGGGCAATAGCATTTTTCAGCATTTTGCTTTTCTACTCTGATTCAGAATTTCTCCCAGGATAAAAATGCCCTTTCTTGTTCAGCTTTAAAACTAAGTCTACAGGGCAACTGACTATAGAGAAAGTGCTGAACTACTTCAACTTTCTATTAGTTGCTCTGATAAAGTAGGCAGTAGCCTATGAAAGCTCATGCCTCTATGAACAAGCTAGTCTGTAAGGCTGCATCTGGACGAGCATGGACATTTGGTTCTCCAGGGACAAGTAGCGACAGCTCACCTTGCACCACTGCTACTTGTCCCTGGGGAACGCCCATGCCACACATGCTTTGGTGCATGGCAAGTTACCCCGAGTAGGGTAGGGAAGGCTGGGGCCAGGGTCAAAAACCTGCAGCAAAAAAAAAGCGGAGCAGCACACTCACAGGCAATGCTTTCTTGCAGCACAGAAGACATTTGAATGTACGGTATGTGACACCGCAGACGTGTTTGCGGCACCACATACCACATGGCTGCACTTGTCTGGATGCGATCTAAGGTCCCACCCTGCCTTACCAAAGAAAGAGACAAAAGAAAAGAAATGTATTTCTCGCTTCAGTTTTTCTGTTATAGTGATCCTAGGTTTTACTTGTTACCTGAGGAAGTAGAACATTTCAGACAGAACTATCATTTTTTTTTAAATGGACAGTGTGCCTTTAAATTTAATTTGAATCACGGAAATGTCAACAAATTACCAGCTCAGTCTTAATTCTGTTCCTTGCATGTATTACAGTGGCAACTTTCCTTGACAGATTGTGCAACTTAGAGAAAGCAGTAATCCTAAATGCTATTTACGTGCATTTTTGGCCATGAACAACAGCACGGTTCTTTTCAGTTATATCATATTTCAATCAAAGTTTCTTTATCCAGTGCTTGATTATATGAGTTTATCCAAAATAAGGTTGTGCTCTCTGATATATGTTGAATACACTGAAAAGTTCCTGACTATCCAAAATTTATAGTAGTAGTAGTGTTAATTTGGTTGCTTCTTTGTACTTCTATAGTTCCTTTCATGCAAGGATCTCAAAGCCCTTTACAAGCATTAATGAATCAAGGATGAGATTTTTAGTTGGTAATTAACCCTTTACTGCAATGGTGCTAGCATTTTAGTGGCACTAGACAGCTCAGCAGCGGCAGATCCAGGGTTTGGCACAAGAGGGTGTGGAAGCAGCAACCTGTGCTGCAGGGATAGCTGCCCTACCCCCTCCCAGCCTTCTCCCCCAACACTGGTGCAGGCAGACCTCTCCTCCCCTCCCCTGTCCTCATGTCTCACTGCTGCTGGGGAAGGGAGGGGGGATTCTCACCTGCTTTGAGGCCTTTAAAAATTTCCCAAAGGCCCCCTCAGCATGATGCAGTTTGAAGGGGGGCGGGATGCACCTGCACCACTGCACCCCCTCTGGATCCACCACTACAGCTGGCCTTCGGTCTAATGACATCTCTTTCATGTAATGTCAGCATTTATTACAAGTAGAGAAACTGAGGCACAGGGAGATTAATCGCTGCCTGATAGGTAAGTGTCTCGAATACCCACAGTGTGCATTGACAGGCATAATAACATAAGAAATGCCATGCTAAGAAAAAACCCCAGGTCCATCTAGCCCAGTATCCCATCCCTCACAGTGGCAGGGACAGTGGCCCCCAGACTCCAAGGCTCTGCCTGCCTCCAACCCTGGAACACGTGAGATCTGAAGCTTATATTCTTCACAACTGCAGCTACCATTGCCCGATCCATTAAGCTCTTGAGATGAGTGTTTTGGGATCTGGGGCCTGTTATGGGGAAA